>NC_090026.1:23613216-23778216 GCF_037176765.1 Anolis sagrei | reverse complement strand
CACCAAAGGCACCAATCCTATATGATCTTGGATGCTAAGCAGAGTCAGCTCTGGTTAGTAATTGGATGGGAGACTACCAATGAATACCAGGTGCTGTAAGCTGTATTTCAGAGGAAAAAACTGGCAAATCCACCCTGGAATATTCCCTCCCTAAGAAAACTCTATTAAATACATGGGGTCACCATGTCAACAGGCAACCTGAAGGCACATCATCACTCCTTTTGCTAACATCGACTAGCTTCCATATCTTCATTTCATATTGTTAAATAGCATTCTTTGATATTTAACCCCTTTTCCCAAATGCAAAAAGACAACTAACACATCTGGATTACAAATATGACTCTTATTTATATGAATAATACAGTTCTCAATAACATAAAACATGGTGCTGGGTTGAAGAAAGGGCCAATGGAAAGGCTGAAGGATATCTTTAAACTCTTCCCATTCCTTTTTCCATCTCAGGTGTAAATGGTGAAGGTGAGATCACAAATCCTTTTGGTGTACTACAAGATTTATTAATTTTTTTGGTTGTGTCAGGAGCAACTTGAGAAACTGCAAGTCACTTCTGGTGTGAGAGAACTGGCCATCTGCAAGGACGCTGCCCAGGGGACGCCCGGATGTTTTGATGTTTTATCATCCTTGTGGGAGGCTTTTCTCATGTCCCCGCATGGGGAGCTGGAGCTGACAGAGGGAGCGCAACCCACTGTCCCCGGATTTGAACCTGCAACCTGTTCGTCTTCAGTCCTGCCGGCACAGGGGTTTAACTAGGAGATGCAAGTGTGTAAACAGGAGAAGAAATTTCAGCAGAAATTGCTGGTGGATTGTGAAATTGTGAAATTCCCTCTTTTACACAATTCTCACATGTTTTGCAGTCTGGCAACACTATCCACACTTTCCCTCCAGGTTCAATACCAGAAGGAATGGGGAAGCTCACAACCTTCATCTTTCTATTCCCAAATTTTACAAAATGAGCAAAATCAAATGTATTTCAGGGTGGAAGAAAGAGTTCCTTCTTCAGCGATGGTCAGTTCTGATCAAAACAGCCCCCCACTTGTTTGTTCAGGCCCCTGGGAATAAGCCAAATCCATGGCAAATTATTAACCAGCAAGCAAAGAGCACCAGTTCAAGGCAAGGCCGGGCTAGGGGCTTTCGCCACCGCTCCCACCCCACATAAACACACACACACAAGCACACATACACACACCTCTTTTGTTCCTAGGTATCCATTTCGTCCTGCCATTCCTGCCCAAGCCTTGTAGTGCAGTATTCGCTTCCTTCGCTATTCATTTCCACTTGGTGTCAGGTTCTGCCTCGGTTTACTCTACCTGCTCTTTACGATTCATTTGCAGACACCCAATCCCATTAGTTATCTCATTCTTTCAGCCATAAAAGCATCCATTACCCACACCTTCATTTCACAGTGAATTCCCTTTCTATTTCGCCTCTATTTCATCCTAACCAGCATCATTTTGTGGGGGGAATTTTTTGTTGCAGCATAATCATTTAGAATCATATAATCATAGAGTTGGAAGACACCTCATGGGCCATCCAGTCCAACCCCCTGCCAAGAAGCAGGAAAATTGCATTCAAAGCACCCCCGACAGATGGCCATCCAGCCTCTGTTTAAAAGCTTCCAAAGAAGGAGCTTCTACCAGACTCCGGGGCAGAGAGTTCCACTGCTGAACAACTCTCACAGTCAGGATGTTCTTCCTAATATTCAGATGGAATCTCCTCTCTTGTAGTTTGAAGCCATTGTTCTGCATCCTAGTCTCCAGGGCAGCAGAAAACAAGCTTCCTCCCTCCTCCCTATGACTTTCTCTCACATATTTATACATGGCTATCATGACTCATATCGGCCTTCTCCTCTGCAGGCTAAACATGTCCAGCTCTTTAAGCCGCTCCTCATAGGGCATGTACCCCAGACCCTTGATCATTTTAGACACCCTCCACTGGACACATTCCAACTTGTCAATATCTCTCTTCAATTGTGGTGCCCAGAATTGGACACAGTATTCCAAGGCAGAATAGAGGGACAGGATCTAGACACTATATTCCTATTTATGCAGGCCAAATCCCATTGGCTTTTTTTGCCGCCGCATCGTTTACAAAATGGCTAGTCTTGATAATTGTTTTCTGTTTCTCTCAGATTTAATTTTGTCCATTGCTTGGCCTGTTTTTTTTTTTTTTTTTTTTTTGTCCTTCATTGTCTATAGATGTTCACTTATCGGGTGCTGAGATTTCCCAGGCCCCACACACGTTTGCTCGCTTAGCCATTAACTGGTCTGGGTGGTGTCCTATCTTCCTGCTCTGGTTTGCTCAGCCTCCTGCTCCTGCATTCCACTTGTGCTTGCTGGAGCACTTGTCTCTCTCGTCATTGTTTGCTCATTCTATCGCATATCCCTTTATTTGTTCAGGTCGTCCCAGTCTCCACTTGTGCAATCTCACATAGGAATTTGTCTGTACAAGCACATGCATACACACACACACACTACACAGAATTACCAGATAACAGGTCACAACCCAGACCGATGACCTTTGGAGCCAGTAATTCTGATCAGTTTTTGGGCCTAGCAACATCTGGCAAGTCTATATATTCCAGGCATGGGCAAACTTTGGCCCTCCAGGTGTTTTGGACTTCAACTCCCACAATTCCTAACAGCCAGTAGGCTGTTAGGAATTGTGGGAGTTGAAGTCCAAAACACGCGGAGGGCCAAAGTTTGCCCATGCCTGATATATCCCCACTTACACATGCACATACACGCATAAACACCAGCTGCTTATACATAGTCCCGCTTATCGATCCCACTCCCCGGAGGTGCAGTGGACCTGGCGGGGACAGAGTACCCAATGCGAGCTGGATAGCGATCCTCCCGTGGAGGGCAAGAACAGCACAAAAGTGACCCTCCAAGGAACAGCAGCGCCGATGCGGCCCACCCAACATAAAGGGCAGCTCCCAGCTCCCTCTTCAATGGTTCAACGACCACCGGGTTGAAGAAGTCACGGATGATGGAGTTGGCCGACCAGCACACTGGGATAAGGGTGAGGAGCCCCGCTGTGATGAAGAGCGAACCCGAGGTGATCACGATGCGTGCCTTCGCCCCTTCGTCCTCCACGCAGTTGGTGCACTTGGCTCCCATGATGCCCACCAACAAGGCCAGAAAAGCCAGCACCACCGAGACCACCATGAGAGCCCGGGCGGCTTGGACGTCCTGCGACAAAGCCAACATGGAGTCGTAGATCTTGCACTGCATCTGGCCTGTGCTCTGCACAATGCAGTTCATCCACAGCCCTTCCCAGATGATCTGCGCCACAACGATGTTGTTTCCAATGAAAGCCGAGACCCTCCACATGGGTAGGGCGCAGGAGAGGATAGTCCCCATCCAACCAAAGATGCACAGGCCCATGGCCAAAATCTCCAGCCCTGCAGAAGACATAGCAGATGCCCCTCAGCCTCGCTGATGAGGACACAGCCTTCTTTTACTGTCCTTTAAGAGAGTCCGGGAGTACTTTTTACGGACAGTTACACCCCAAAAATTGATAAAGGTAAGGATTCAAAGTCACAGTCTTCAAGCGGAGGGACACAACACAATAGGCACTCAAGTATATCCACCAAAAGCAAGATCTGGCAGGTAGGCAGGTCTGGAAAATTATTCCTGCAACACAAGCGTCTAGATAAAGAATTCCTATCTGTCTCCTCTTCACAAGACTAGGACTAGATGGCAATGTCTCTATAGAAGACAGACCTTCTTGTGTTACCTGCAATGAAAACCAGCCTGGAAGGTGATAGTCTACAGCATCCAGAAGGTGGTTGATGATGAAGGGTCCATGGAAACCTCTCTTAGAGGAGATCTAGGGAGATCCAAGGACACTTGCTTCTCCCCTTATGAGCAGGTTGGACCAATGCCTAACAGGTGGGGGACCAGAGGTAGAGAAAGGCCCAAGGAGAAGTTGGTAGTGATCAATGGATAAATCCCTTGCTTTTTCCTAGCTCTCTGGCTCCGGCAGGCTGTTTGTTATTGAATTGTTCGCCTTCTCAGGTACCTGCTGTTGCTTAGAAGGATCCCGTGAGAGCCCGTACGTAGGGACAGGGAGGGGTGGGTTATATGAGCCCCCAACAGGTGGTTGGGAGGGACAAGCAGGCCAAGCCAGAAGGGCATTGGGGGATCCATGGTAACGCCGGACTGGGTGGTGGTGTTGGGGAGAGAGTTTGAATATTGCTTTATTTTCTGTTGGCTAGTTGGGAAGCTGCCCGTTGGAAAGGAGAAGGGAGGGTGCAGGAGAGGCTGAGAAAAACAACTAGGGTAGAGAAAGGGAGGGAGAGAAAAAGAGAAAGGAATACAGGGGAGTTTCTGTGGTTGAATTCCTCATGGAGAGAGAGGGACAGCAGTGGAGTATGTCAGATATTTGCTGTGCCCGCTGGTTCAAGAGCAGTGCAAAAAATGCTGTGCCCGCAGTAGATAACAGTTAAAATGAAACAAAAGAGGACGGAAGTCTAGTATAGGAACACGCAGGAACATGTATACTCATCATTGCACAATCCTAATCCCCTCTGTGGAAAGGAAGGATAATAAAAAAATAATGAATGTATTAATTATTAGAATATTTGCATCTCAATTTAAATCCAAAGATCTCCATGCAGCATACAGTGAACTCAATTTTAACTGTTTAAACTATGAAGCTTTAAAAATATAAAAGATAGTCTAGAACAGTGTTTCTCAACCTGGGGATCGGGACCCCGGGGGGGGGGGGGTCATGAGGGAGTGTCAGAGGGGTCACCAAAGTGCATCAGAAAACACAGTATTTTCTGTTGGTCATAGGGGTTCTGTGTGGGAAGTTTGGCCCAATTCTATCATTGGTGGAGTTCAGAATGTTTTTTGATTGCAGGTGAACTATAAATCCTAGCAGCTAAAACTCCCAAATGTCAAGAACTATTGTCCCTAAGCTCCACTAGTGGTCACATTTGGGCATATTGAGTATTCGTACCAAGTTTGGTCCAGATCCATCATTTTTTGAGCCCATAGTGCTCTCTGGATGTAGGTGAACTACAACTCCCAAACTCAAGGTCAATGCCCACCAAACCCTTCCAGTATTTTCTGTTGGCCATGGGAGTTCTGTGTGCCAAGTTTGATTCAATTCTACCATTAGTGGAGTTCAGAATGCTCTTTGATTTTAGGTTAACTAAAAACCTCAGTAACTACAATCAAGTTAAAATGGTGGATGTCGCCCTTAATGAGACAGGCCGCATTATCACAGGATGTCTACGCCCCACAGCACTAGGGAAATTATACTGTTTAGCTGGTATTGCACCACTTGACTTCCATTGGGAAGGAGCAGCCAATAATGAAATGACCAAGATAGTGACATCTCCGGCCCATCCTCTGTTCAGATATCAGCCAGCATGGCAATGCCATAAATCAAGAAATAGCTTTCTAAGATCTACAGAGATACTCGCAAGAACACTTCAGCAAGTGAGAGTCCAAAAGTAGCAGGCTAAAACCCGGAACCTCAAGCCATGACTGAGACCAGATGAGAGACTCCCTCCTGGACACACAGAAGATTGGGCGACCTGGAAGGTGCTAAACAGGCTGTGCAGAGCCAATCTTCAGAAATGAGGCTCCGAAGGGGAGTCCACAACATAAGAGTGTGGAGAAGAGCAAACCACAGACCCCTTACTATAATGCAGCCTGAACCCACATGCACAGTGGAGGATCTTCTCACAGCGACACCTGAGGCCCCCAAGTGGCCAGGTTCCGGACAAAGGACATTGTATATAACTTTGAATCATAGAATCCTAGAGTTGGAAGAGACCTCATGCGCCATCCAGTCCAACCCCCTGCCAAGAAGCAGGAATGTTGCATTCAAAGCACCCCTGACAGATGGCCATCCAGCCTCTGTTTAAAAGCTTCCAAAGGAGGAGCCTCCACCACACTCCAGGGCAGAGAGTTCCACTGCTGAACAGCTATATCACAGTCAGGAAGTTCTTCCTAATGTTCAGATGGAATCTTGAGTTTTTAAATACATTGTAACTATACCCTCAATTCACTTTTGACACTATAAATAAATAAATAAATATTATCCCATCTTGCATTAATTTATTAACTGTCAAGTTAATTTTGCTCCCCCCATATATACACATTATTGGGGTGTCAAAGGTTTAACAGTGAATGAATGAAGAAAGTGCAGAAAATAGAGTGCCAATTACACAATTAACTGAAGGACGCTCCAACATAAGCGGATTGACTCAAATAATGGAATCCATGGTTGCCCTGAATTTGAAGGACCAGAGAAGGGCCGTTAATTATAGGATGTCTTGAAGGTCTCTCATTCACAGGGTCACCAGAAGTCTTGAAACTGACTAGATGGCAATTAGCAACAACAAACAATCTAATTAGCAGATGTACTGTAAGAAAAGAACTTTAATCCCAATTCAGTCTGTAGAAGGCAAGATCAAATCTTCTGTCCGGACTGCAATTCATCTGTTTCAGCCGCAATGTTCACTGGGTGACCTTGGGCTGAGACCTTGAGTTCTCAGACTCATTCAGAAGTTTGGGAGGAAAAGGATTTTGGAAGAAGGATGTCATAAGGATGAATAAACTAATTAGTGTTTGTATACTGTTTGTTTGCTTGCATGAATTTATTTTTAACCACAAGTTACAAACAAAGTTTGTTTAGAATCACTTGTTCTATAAGGTTTACTTTGCAAGAAATGTGCTTGGGACTGGGATATTAATCCCACAAGCCAACAAAATCAAACTTTTTGTTATCATCAGAAATGAGAGTAGCACAGTTTAAATCAATTTTTACACTGATTTTAAATATGTCTTTATTTTTTCCATCACATCAACTTTTTAAAATATGATGAATACTACATTACAGCAGACTACTGTAAAGTCTGCACATTTCACGTCATATTTGTGGCGTAATGGAAATCATGTGTAGTTCATGTTTTATCAGTCCAAACGCTGTCTTGCCAGAGAAAGAAAATATGCCACACAGATGATCAATAAAGAACAAGAATGCAGAACAACATATGTACAATGATGTGAACAGTTGCATTGATTCACACAATGTCTGTTTGCGAGACTCAAAATAGCCTTTCTTTGTCCATCTGGAAAATCTCCTTCCAGCAGCTCATGAAGCAAGAACACACTCTTAAACTGTCTCTCTCTCTGCAAGCACCTGCACAGCCCAAGTCTGAATATGTAACAGTTGGCAAAACTCCCAGGCTCAGCTAGTTTGTAAGCCTTACTGAATTATTTCTGATCCTGTTAGATTGCTCTGTTTTAATGATATTTCCTATGCTATTATACATTTTTATCCATCTTGTTGAACCAATTACTCTTTAATCAGCCTGTATTTTGGCCTCCCCCCCCCCCCCATTTTTTTCAAATTAGTTATTTTGTTGCTTGGTGCTTGTCTATTTTTGTTATGTTTGTTTTATGCTTTTAAATTGCATTTTGTTATTGCTCTGCTTTTAATTGTATGTTCCCTAGCTTGGCCCCATGTAAGGCGCCCCGAGTCCTTTCGGGGAGATGGAGGCGGGGTAGAAAAATAAAGTTCTTCCTCTTCTTTTCCTCTTCCTCCTCCTCCTCCTCCTCTTCTTCTTCTGTTTCTTCTTCTTCTCCTTCTTCTCCCCCAGGCATGGCACAACCAATCATCTTTGTGCCTTGCATTGTACAGTTAACACACACACACACACTAACTGATTTCTTGCATGCTCCAACAATATTCGTGTAACACAAGCCAACAAGTATTTTTCATCAGATATAATTTTAGATCATCCTTATAGAGTTTTTTTCGCTCAATTCAGATGTTTCTTCACCCTCTCTATCACATGTAGTGGTTGTGATGAGGCTAATCAAAAAAGTAATGCATTTACACACTGATATTAATTAGATTCTATTGATATCAGTGCATAAATGCATTAATTATTCAATTAACCTCATTGCAAAAATTGCATGTGATAGAGAAAAAATAAACACAGACCTGAATTCAGCGCAAAAAACCTCTATAGGAATGACCTAAAATTATATTTGATGAGAAATACTTCATGGCTTGTGTAATAGGGGTGGGAAGCAGTAAGTCAATGAAAATAGAGAATGTAGCCACGAAGAATCACTTACCCAGTTGGCAATCCATAATATGGGCATCAACGTAATTTGGATAAAATTAATTTTGAAGCAAAACTGGTTATTTTAAGAAACAATTGAGTTTATAGTCCAGAGATGACGTTTTCTTGTCTAGACTAATAAGATCTTCCTATCACAGGGTGATGAATAGAGAGGCATATGATGTGGAATGTAGTCATTGGGTACTAGTCCTCTACCAGTTCTTTCCAGTGTGTGCTTAACAAAGAAACGAAATTATACTACTTTTATAATACAGATATGAATTCATACCAATGAACAGCCTTTAAAAAGTGAATCTTCCCCTACTAGCGGGCATTAAAAATAATCCTGGGCTAGGCAAAATGGGCCCCCTTATACACTGCCATATAAAATCCAGATTATCCGCTTTGAACTGGATTACATGGCAGTGTAGACTCATATAATTCAGTTCAAAGCAGATAATGTGGATTATCTGCTTTCATTTGATTTCTGCACTTTCAATGGGCTCCTCTTAGGAATTATTGCACTAATTGAGCCTGAACTCAGCTATGACCTTCATCTTGGCCATATTGTTGTATGATGCTGTTTATTATTGTTTTATATTTTATTATTTTTATTTGATTGCTCTTAATTGTGTCTCTGTTTTATCTGTTATTTTTGGGCTTGTCCCTTTGTAAGTTGCCCTGAGTCCCCTAGGGAAGATGGTGGCGGGGTATAAAAATAAAATAATAATTATATTATTATTATTATTATTATTATTATTATTATTATTATGGAGAAAAATTATTGGAAAAGGATTCAAAAAAGAAAGACGGAAAGTTACCTCCCCAAGAGGAAATGATATTTAGGAGTTATTAAGAAGGAAGAACACATAAACTAGGAGAGCCTTCAGCAGTTTGCTTTTGCCCAAACCAACTGGGACGGATAAGACTGGGTCCCTTAGAAGTGTGCAAAGTACTTTTGCTCTTTGAACACAATTTGTGACAACTAAAATAAGCCAAGGATGAAGGGGTAAAGGGGAAGTAGAACAGAGAAAATTGGACATTTTCAAAGCAGTGGAAAGAATGGGACAATGGAGGATTAATTTGGAAGGTCCCTGTCAAATCGAAACAATTGACAAAAGTTTCCACCTCCCTGCTCCAGAAAAATGGCAATGGCTAGGGCCACAAAACTATACTTTACAATCCCTCGCATTAGAACAGGGGAAATATTTTAAGCTTGCCAGGTCCACTTTACAACTTTTTGCCTGTCATCTCATGTGGACTAACCAGTTCCAGGTGCAAACTAATGATTAAGGTGAGCCAATGCGTACTAAGAAAACTCAGGAACAGGGTGGCTCTGAGCCCATGCCTAGTTTCATAATTTGGGACTGGCAGCAGATGACAAGCCCTTTCATAAAAGAATTCAATCCTGATTTTGTTCCAAGAATTCTTTGTAATTTAGGTGAGAGGGGGGAAAGAGCTTTAGTTAATGCTAAGGTATGTTCCATCCACAACAAGAAGTCATATTGCAGCGTACACAACTGATTTTTTCTCTCCAAAGAAATGCTTTCTGCATGTGCACTGTGTACAATCAAGTATGTTACATTGAATTGTTCAGAATCAGATGAGTTTGGGTGAAAAAAAAGTAAAACACGATAATATAAAATTGAACAAAACATATGCCTTATATTGTATGTTATATTGGAGTCCCTGCTGGCGCAGCGGGTTAAACTGCTCAGCTGCTGAACTTGCTGACAGAAAGGTTGGTGGTTTGAAGCTGCGGAACAGGGTGAGCTGTTAGCCCCAGCTTCTGCTAACCTAGCCATTCAAAAACATGCAAAATGTGAGTAGATCAATAGGTACTGCTCCGGAGGGAAGGAAACAGCGCTCCATTCAGTCATGCTGGCCACATGACTTTGGAAGTGTCTATGGATGACACGGGCTCTTCAGCTTAGAAATGGAGATAAGCACCAACCTCCAAAGTTAGACACAACTAGACTTAATGTCAAGGGGAAACCTTTACCTTTACTTATTTTAGTATTCTTCTAATTGAAAAATAAAACTGATTTTCCCCACAGCAGGACACAGTTATCAAAAATCCGGGTAAGTTAATATTCTTCAGTGCATCATGTTTTGTCCCTCACGGAGGCACAGGACATTTTTGGAACAAACAAGGTACACTGTGCCCACTCCAACATGCAACAGATCTGTTGAGTTTTTTTTTTTGGACCCACGTTTATTTGACTGGGAAAAACAAAGGTAAAACAAAACAAAATACAAAACGTGCACATGATCAGTAGATGACATTTGGAGAAATTGTGTACAATTGCGCAGGTGAGAATGCTAAACAATGCTTAGATCTCCTTTAGTGTAGGAAACATGAGAATGGAACGTCCTATATAGGTCCCTTTCTACGATGCCAAATAGTCAGATTATCAAAGCAGATAATCTACATTATCTGCTTTGAACTGGATTATATGTGTCTATACTGCCATATACTCCAGTTCAAAGCAGATAATATGGATTTTATATGGCAGTGCAGAAGGGGCCTATATTATTTGCTTTGAACTGGATTATTTCAGTCTGCACTGCCACATAATCCAGTTCAAAATCAATAATCTGGATTTGATATGGCAATGTAGAATGGGCCTAAGTAGCAATCGTGAATATAGAACAGCTACAGATGAACTAAGGAATTGTCCTGTATCTATAAATGCTACTTAGGCTGGATTTAGACTGCCATATGAAATCCAGATTATCTGCTTTGAACTGGATTATATGGCAATATAAATACATCCAGTTCAAAGAAGATAATGTGGATTATTTGCTTTGGTCATCTGGATTATATGGAAGTGCAGATCCAGCACTATCAAAATTCCCCTCTGCTTTACTAAGGATAACCGTCATGAGGGAAAGGAAGTCTATTGCACCTTTTGGCCATGCTCTAATCACATGACTTAAATATATATTGTGATGCGACGGCAAAAAAAGCCAACGGGATTTTGGCCTGCATATATAGGAGTCTAGTGTCTAGATCCAGGGAAGTCATGCTACACCTCTATTCTGCCTTGGTTAGACCACACATGGAATATTGTGTCCAATTCTGGGCACCACAATTGAAGAGAGATATTGACAAACTGGAATGTGTCCAGAGGAGGGTGACTAAAATGATTAAGGGTCTGGAGAACAAGCCCTATGAGGAGCGGCTTTAAGAGCTGGGCATGTTTAGCCTGCAGAAGAGAAGACTGAAAGGAGATATGATAGTCATGTATAAATATGTGAGAGGAAAGTCATAGGGAGGAGGGAGTAAGCTTGTTTTCTGCTGCCCTGGAGACTAGGATGCGGAACAATGGCTTCAAGCTACAGGAAAGGAGATTCCATCTGAACATTAGGAAGAACTTCCTGACTGTGAGAGCCATTCAGCAGTGGAACTCTCTGCCCTGGAGTGTGGTGGAGGCTCCTTCTTTGGAGGCTTTTAAACAGAGGCTGGATGGCCATCTGTCAGGGGTGCTTTTTGAATACAATTTTCCTGCTTCTTGGCAGGGAGTTGGACTGGATGGCCCATGAGGTCTCTTCCAACTCTATGATTCTATGATTCTATGGGTGGAAGAGTCCCACAGGGCCATCTAGTCCATGCAGGAAAAGCACAAAGTATCCCTGATAGATAGCCATCCAGCATCTGTTTCAAAGCCTCCTAGGAAAGAACTTTGATCAGGTTTAGGGATTGTGGGATGTGGGCCATGAGCATTTACTTAGGTAGCTATCTTTAACTATGTAGTTGATACAAGATTCAAACATTATTCTTATGTTCTAGGTAAACAACCATATCTAGAGCATAATGCATATCTTATAATTCCAGTCTAGGGAAGGAAAGTTGAATTATTTGAGCATTATAATGGAGGCTTTTTTTAATCTCCAGGTCAAACAGTCATGTTGCCAAGGTCTGATTATAAAAGGGCTAAACACACATAACTTTGCACTAGGCCAATAACGTAGCAACCACAGCTGATAAACAATATATATATCCAGTCTAATAAAAGTCAGCATAGACTACAGTCTAATATATGCGAAAATAAGGAGGCTAAACTGAAGTAAATGAAGAGAAACATGACATTAATACCCACAATAAAATGGGAAAATATATGTTGAACACTTAAATGAGGTCAGCATGGTGTAGTGCAATGGTTCTCAATCTTCCTAATGCCGCGATCCCTTAATGCAGTTCTTCATGTTGTGGTGACCCCCAACCATAACATTATTTTCATTGCTACTTCATAACTGTAATTGTGCTACTGTTAGGAATCAAAATGTAAGTATCTGATATGCAGGATGTATTTGATTCACTGGATCAAATATGACACAAATACCTGATACACCCAAATTTGAATACTGGTGAGGTTGGGGGCAGGGGGATTGATGTTGTCATTTGGGAGTTGTAGTTGCTGGGATTTATAGTTCACCTACAATCAAAGAGCATTCTGAACTCCACCAACAATTGAATTGAACCAAACTTGTCACACAGAGCTCTCATGACCAACAGAAAATACTGGAAGGGTTGGTGGGCATTGGCCTTGAGTTTTGGAGTTGTGGTTCGCCTACATCCAGAGAGCACTATGGACTCAAACAGTAATTGATCTGGACTAAACTTGGCACAAATACCCATTATGCCCAAATGTGAACACTGGTGGAGTTTAGGGAAAACAGACCTTGACATTTGTAGTTGCTGCGATTTGTAGTTCACCTACAATCAAAGAGCATTCTAAACTCCACCAACGATGGAAATGAACCAAACTTGGCACACAGAACTCTCATAACCAACAGAAAATACTGGAAGGGTTGGTGGGCGCTGGCCTTGAGTTTGGGAGTTGTAGTTCACCTACATCCAGATAGCACTGTGGACTCAAGCAATGATGGAGCTGGACCAAACTTGGCATGAATACTCAACATGCCCAAATGTGAACACTGGTGGAGTTTGGGGGAAATAGACCTTGACATTTGGGAGTTGTAGATGTTTGGATTTATAGTTCACCTACAATCAGAGTGCATTCTGAACCCCACCAACGACAGAATTGGGCCAAACTTCTCACACAGAACCCCTATGACCAACAGAAAATACTGTGTTTTCTGATGGTCTTTGGTGACCCCTCCGACATCCCCTCACAACCCCCCCAGGGGTCCTGACCTCCAGGTTGAGAAACACTGGTGTAGAGGTTTGAGTGTCAGACTAGTATTCTGGGAAATCAGCATCTGAATCTGCATTCAGATATAAAAACTACTGGGTGACCTTGATCAGGTTGCACTCTTTCAGCCTAAGATGAAGGGAAGTCACACTTCTCATGAATACATTTTGCTACCTCCTCCAAAGGGACACCGACATTTCCCTGATCCATGCTTCTATAAATGAGATTAGATTTGAAATCCTGACATCAAATATCACTTGGTGCAGCGTATGTTTGTTTGGTTGCTATTATTTTCAGTTTCACATCTACCATTTCCAACTATTAATGATTCATGTACTATAATCAAGGAATCAGTGACTCATCATCATATGACATGACATGTTTCAGGTAGTGTCATGTCTACAGTGCTTGGGCTATCTTATCTAAGGCATTTCTTTCAGACTTTTTGGAGAAAAAGAAAGCTTGGTTGACAGATACGACAATCCTGGAGGGCGGCAGAATTGGAGACAAAAAGAAGAAATTATTAAACATTGAGATTTAGAAACTAAGGTTCAAAAATAGAAAATACTTGTAATTCTAGTGGTGGGAAATACTGTAAGAGTGATTCCAAATGCACTGAGAAAATGAAATTTCAAATGCATTGAGATCAAAGTGTTATTCTTGGCTGTGGGTTGCCCTATTATGTGTACTTAACAATCCAGCAAAGGAAGCTAGGTTTAAAGGAACATACCCATGAATACCTGCTGATTTTTCATAGATGTGTTGCTATGGGGACTGGACTTTGAATTCAATTTGCAGCAATTGAACTAAATTGATGACAATGTGGGGAAATAGGAAGACAGGGAGGGAAACTGAGACATTTTAAAAGTAGTTGAAATTGTGGGATGGCAAAGGATTACCCTACCAAATTGGGACAGTTGAAAGAATGTAAAATATTTCCTGGTAAAGCAATGCCTCTATCATGTTTGGGTTGTGGTGAGTTTTCCGGGCTGTATGGCCATGTTCCAGAAGCATTATCTCCTGATGTTTCACCCACATATATGGCAGGCATCCTCAGAGGTTGTGAGGTCTGTTAGAAACTAGGCAAGTGAGGTTAATATATCTGTGGAATATCCTGGGTGGGAGAAAGAACTTTTGTCTGCTTGAATGTTGCAAATGGCCACCTTGAAGGCATTGAATGGCCTTGCAGCTTCAAAGCCTGGCTGCTTCCTGACAGGTGGAATTTATTTATTTATTTCTGTTGCTTATACCCCGCCCTTCTCACCCCCAAGGGGGGACTCAGGGCGGCTTACAAAAAGAAGGCACAATTCGATGCCTTATCCAAATACATACAATTATAAAAACAATTACAATAGTTAGACAATTAACGAATTAAAAACATCAGTATATAACACAATAACACAACAATAAACAGTCTCATGGTCAGTGTCTCGAGTTCCATAGGTCCAATAGGTTTCGTCATTATTTGCCCATCATTATGGTCTTTCTTTTTTAGCTGCCAGAATTTCCAAAAGCCTGGTCCCACATCCAAGTTTTCAGCTTTTTCCTAAATGAGAGAAGGGAGGTTGCTGATCTAATCTCCCCGGGGAGTGAGTTCCACAGGTGGGGGGCCACCACTGAGAAGGCCCTGCTCCTCGTCCCCGCCAGTCTCACTTGTGATAAAGGCGAGGTCGAGAGCAGGGCCTCCCCAGAGGATCTTAAACTCCGAGGTGGGATGTAGAGGGAGATCCGTTCGGACAGATACACTGGGCCGGAACCGTATAGGGTTTTATAGGTCAAAACCAGCACCTTGAATTGTGCTCGGAATTGGATCGGCAGCCAGTGGAGCTGGCATAACAGGGGGGTGGTATGCTCCCTGTATGCCGCTCCGGTGAGCAATCTGGCTGCCTCCCGCTGGACTAGTTGGAGTTTCCGAGCAGTCTTCAAAGGCAACCCCACGTAGAGTGCGTTGCAGTAATCCAACCGGGATGTGACAAGAGCATGGACCACCGTGGCCAGATCCGACTTCCCAAGGTACGGTCGCAGCTGGCGCACAAGTTTTAATTGTGCAAAAGCTTTCCCGGCCACCGCTGAGACCTGGGGATCCAGGCTCAGCGATGAGTCCAGGATCACTCCCAAGCTGCGAACCTGCGTCTTCAGGGGGAGTGTAACCCCGTCTAACACAGGCTGTAACCCTATACCCTGTTCGGCCTTACGATTGACCAGTAGGACCTCTGTCTTGTCTGGATTCAATTTCAATTTGTTAGCTCTCATCCAGTCCGACACAGCAGCCAAGCACCGATTCAAGGTCTGGACAGCCTCCTTGGTGACAGGTGGGAAGGAGTGACAGATTTGGACGTCATCTGCATAGAGATAGCATCTTAGTCCGAAACTCCGAATGATCTCTCCCAGCGGCTTCATGTAGATGTTAAATAACATCGGGGACAAGATTGAACCCTGTGGGACTCCACACAGCAACGGTTGTGGGGCCGAACAGGTGTCACCCAATAACACCTTCTGGGTCCGTCCCTCAAGGAAGGATCGAAGCCACCGCAGAGCAGTGCCTCCGAGCCCCATATCCATGAGGCGGCCCAGAAGGATACCGTGATCGACGGTATCGAAGGCCGCTGAGAGGTCCAGCAGAACTAACAGGGACACACTCCCCCTGTCCAGTTCCCTGCGCAGATCATCTACCAAGGCGACCAAGGCTGTCTCAGTTCCATGTCCCGGCCTAAAGCCAGACTGTGCCGGATCTAGATAATCAGTGTCTACCAGAAACCCCTGGAGTTGTGTTGCCACCACACGTTCCATGACTTTGCCCAAATAGGGGAGATTGGAAACTGGCCGATAGTTGTCGAATTGGGTGGGATCCAGTGATGGTTTCTTCAACAGCGGTTTTATAATAGCTTGTTTTAAGCTCGCTGGAAACTCTCCTTTCTGTAAGGAGGTATTAACCATCACCTTCACCCACCCTGCCAAACCCCCTCTGGCTTCCTTGATCAGCCAGGAAGGGCAGGGGTCTAGGATGCATGTGGTGGGTCGCACCTCTCCAAGGATCCTGTCCACATCCTCAAGCTGAACCAATTGAAAAGAATCCAACAAAACCGGACAAGCAGATGTTCTCGTTACATCCCCAGAGACTGCCGTTAACATGGCGTCCAAACCCGACCGAATCCGCTCAATTTTATCCGCGAAGAATCGAGCAAATGCTTCACAGCGGGCCACCGAGTTATCAGAGATCTCGCTTTTTGGCGGATTTAACAGACCTCTGACAACTCGGAAAAGCTCAGCTGGACGATTCTGCGCGGATGCAATATTGGCTGTGATGAATATTTTCTGAGCCGCCGTTATTGCCACACCGTAGGACCTTAAAAAGGCATTCAGATGTGTTTGGGCTGAATTGGTGGGGTTCTGGCGCCACACGCACTCTAGCCTCCTCTTCTTTCGCTTCATCGCTGCCAGCTCCTCGGTGAACCAAGAAGCTGGTTTAGCTCGGTTACTTGAGAGAGGGCGTTCCGGGGCGATTGTGTCAATTGCCCTGGTCAACTCACTGTCCCAGCGAGAGACCAGAGCATCGACAGTGTCGCTAGCCAGGAAGGTGGAGAAATCCCCAAGAGCCGTCAGAAAACCATTTGGATCCATTAGTCTCCTGGGGCGGACCATTCTAATGGGTCCACCACCCCTGCGGAGGTTGGAAGGCACAGTAAGTCTAAACCTAATCAGGTAGTGATCGGTCCATGGCAAAGGAGCGATGGTCAGCTCCTCTATCCCGTCACTCTCATCCCAACCTTGCGAAAAGACCAAATCCAAGGTGTGTCCGGCACTGTGGGTGGGACCAGATATTAGTTGGGACAGGCCCATGGTTGCCATGGTGGCCATGAAGTCCTGAGCCGCACCAGAAAGAGAGGCCTCGGCATGGATGTTGAAATCTCCCAAGACTAAAAGCCGTTGGGAGCTCAACGCCATGTCCGAGACCACTCCTGCTAGCTCAGGTAGGGAGACTGTAGTGCAGCGGGGTGGTCGGTACACTAACAGAATCCCTATCCTGTCCCGGTCACCTATCCTAAAGCCGGCACATTCAAAGGAAGATGATTGTGGGATGGGACACCTGATCAGGGGGATAAACTCCTTGTAGACCACTGCGACTCCGCCTCCCCGCCCTCCAAGCCTTGGTTGGTGCTGAACCGAGTAACCTGGTGGACAGAGCTGGGAGAGATTAACCCCTCCCCCCTCGTCCAACCAGGTCTCCGTTATACAAGCCAGGTCAGCTCGTTCTTCTCGAATTAGATCTTGGATGATGGAAGTTTTTCCATTTACCGACCTGGCATTGAGCAGCACCACTTTTAGCTTGGAGGGGCCACCAACCTGGCACCTCAGTTGTATCTTGTCAGGAGATGATTGTTTGGTCGCCAATCTATTTTTATTTGTTTCGGGCCGGATTGTAGCATTAATTTTTGGAATTGCCAATGTCCTATTATGAATTTTGGGCCGAATTTGATTTTGTCTTTGGTTCTTAGTATTTTTGGAGGTTGCCAATTTGTTATTATAAATTTTGGGCCAAAATTGATGTTTTATTCTCCCTTTCCCGTATCTCCCTCTACCTGTCACCACCTCTATGGCGCCCCCCCCCCCCACCCGTAGGCCCACCTCCCCCGGGGAACCACCCTTCATTTCCAACAGTTGTTATCTTAGCAACAGACGCTTGTTTATAATCATGGTTACCTGTCTCTGGATCCCAATATTCCCGCCCCTTGATGCTACTTGCTCCTTCCAGTGTTGTGAGAGCTGTAAAGTGCACCTGTGCTGAGATTGTTGTAATTGTTGTAAAGTGCACTTGTGCTGGTAGCTGATGAAATACCAATAACAGCAAAGATAATGTAAACATTGACATAGGAGTAAAGTGCAGATGATTAATTATATATATATATATATATATATATATACGAACTTCAAAGTGACAGTACAGGGACCCAGAGTATTTGATTAAAGTGCAATAATAGTAACCACTTAATTTGGGACCAGATGGTTATTGGCAAGGATTCTGGCAAGAAGATCTAAAGTGCTTGACTAAATTTGGAGCTAGACTAGTTCAATAGTGCAAAATAGTGCAAATAGTGCAAGATTACTGCCTTATATAAATAAATAATTCTTTGATGGGAGGTGTTAGCTGGCCCTGATTGTTTCCTGTCTGGAATTCCCCTGTTTTTTGAGTGTTGCTCTTTATTTACTGTCCTGATTTTAGAGTTTTTATAAGGCAAATCAGTGCTAATCAAGCTGGCTAATTGCAACATTCATACCTGCCTCAACAGAAAAGGGTTTTTTTCCCCACCCTGGACATTCCACAGATATATAAACCTCACTTACTTAGTTTCCAACAGACCTCACAACCACTGATGAAGCCTGCCATAAATGTGGGCAAAACGTCAGGAGAGAATGCTTCTGGGACATGGCCACACAGCCCAGAAAACTCACAGCAACCCAGTGATTCCAGCCATGAAAGCCTTTGACAACACATCTATCATGTTTGTTCCTGTTCTAATCCTTACCAGCATACGTGCACTTGAACATCCAGTATGCGAAAGGAATGTCCAGTTAAATTATATTACAATTAGTCATATTATTGTTGTCCAACATGCACCCTTCAATAGCTAGTATTGACACTGAATGAAAAGCTCATTCTGGTCAATGTAAGAGCTCCCAATCCAAATGGCATGCCCAGAATTGCTTCTTCCAAAATGGATTGGCAACACAGGGGAGGAGCAGAAGGTTAAAGTCCCCTTGGATTGGCTGCAGCTGCTATTTACTTTTTTTAGTTATCCATACCATTGCATAATTCTGTGGATCACAGGCTTTTCTGTTTTGACCCCAGGGTGACATTGAAAGATTATTTTATAAATTAATCGAAGGAGAATCCTACTGAGGACTGCATGAATCTTGCTTGAAATACTGGAGAGCAGATATCAGTCAGTTGGCAATACAGAGTCTGGTACATAGGAACAATTTATGTTCCTATGACAAGTCTGATCAGAAATTCCCAATGCTTTGTTGTTCACGCTACTTCTTGTTTTATCATCATTTATTTTATCACTGTTATACTGTCATTTGGCTATCAAGGTCAAGAATGTTGTTGTTAGGTTCAGTGGGTTTTTTCGGGCTATAGGGCCATGTTCTAGAGGCATTTTCTCCTGACGTTTTGCCTGCATCTATGGCAAGCATCCTCAGGAGTAGTGAGGTCAGTCATGAAAGCCTTCGACAATACAGTGTTGTTGTTGTTGTTACTGCTACTGCTGCTGCTGCTGTTGTTAAACAAACAGCTCAAGTAAACCTGGCATAATTTAAGAAAAACATTTTGGATCGTGATCACTTTTCCAAAAGGCATCCAGGGATGTATTTTTTTTCTTTTGCCAGTCTCTGATTTCCATTTTGTCAGCCAAACTGATAAATCTATGCTTCTTAAATTCAGACCAAGGGTAGCTTGTGAGGCACCGGGACTGTGGCGCAGCTGGCTGGGAGTCAGATGCATTAAGATCACTACTGACCGAAAGGTCATGAGTTTGAAGCCAGCCTGGGTCGGAGTAAGTTTCCAACCAATTTGTGTAGCTTGCTGTCAACCTTTGCAGCCTGAAAGACAGTTGCATCTGTCAAGTAGGAAATTTAAGTACCACTTATGCACTTATGCGGGGAGGCTAATTTACAAGGCCATAAAAATCTCCAGCAAGCATGTAAAGAACGAGGAAGTACTTCATCAGTGTCACAAAAGGATGGTGAAGCGACGGCTCCCCTGGTGGCCAGAATACCCTCATGAAAAGCTGGAATGTTAAATAGCCTCTGAATGACTGTCTATATATGTTGTGTGTTTGTGGCATTGAATGTTTGCCATGTATATGTACATTGTAATCCACCCTGAGTCCCCTGTGTGGCGAGAAGGGTGGAATATAAATACTGTAAATAAATAAATAAATAAATAAATCTACTTTCCACCTTTCTGTAGCCTCTTCTACACTGCCATATAAAAGCCAGATTATCTGCTTTGAACTGGATTATATGGCAGTGGGGACTCAGGGCCCTTCCGCACAGCCATATAACACAGAATATCAAGGTAGATAATCCACAATATCTGCTTTGAACTGGGTTATCTGCGTCCACACTGCCATATAACCCAGTTCAAAACAGATAATGTGGGTTTGTATACAGCTGTGTGGAAGGAGCCTCATATAATCCAGTTCAAAGCAGGTAGCATGGATTATATGGCCATGTAGAAGGGCCCTGTGTTTTGCTGTACTCTCTTGATCCTTAAAAGATTCTGAAGGCAGCTGCTGTTTCCTTTGCCTGTTGTAAGGCAGCACATACAATATCAGTAGTGTCCACTCAATTCCAGCTCAAGCTTTTTTGTATTAGTGAATACAACCCAGCACTAAAAGTGTATATTTCTCCAACTTTCCTTCACCATTCTTAAAGGCTACAGTTCCTAAAACAAAGCCTCCAACTGGACAGCCTCCAGAGGAGAAGGAAGGAAAGAAGGCTGGACAAGCATTAAGAAAGCATTGTAAAAAGGAGCCTTTTTGGGCAGGAATTCACACACCACAGTATCCCTATGGAATATAATAAAAATAATAACTTTATTTATATCTTGCCCCATCTCCCCAAGGGGACTTGGGTAGCTTATAAGGCAACAGAATGTAAAACAGTACAGATATCCAGTATGGACATTGAAAACGGTTTCTGAGACTACTCCTGCCCCACAAGCCTTGACCTCACTGCTGTGGCACCAAGTCACATCTACTCAGCAATGAGAGAAAAGAACTCTCTGCATGCTCTGAGGCATTGTCTCCTCTATTTGCAGTCACCTTGTTCAGGGCTGAATAAACACCTTTATTTACTTCAAATATTTACATCCTGGCTTTCTTTGTAAAAGTCCAAGGCAATTTACAAAGTTGAACATTGTTTATCTCTCTGTCTGTCTGCCTTCCTATCCATTGTAAAATTACATATTTGTTTATCCTCTCAGTTTATTTGCAAATGTTTACGCAGCTCTCATATTCCAAGTTTATAAAGTGGCGCATAGCCATAAAAATGGGAAAACGTGCACAATGCACAAACACGGAACCATGGCACTCACATTATTTTCACGGTTGAAGAAATACATGTCAGGTGAGACTAAATAGAAATCCTTGCTCAAATAAATGTATTTTAGACTTGAATAGAAGCTGAAGGGCTGTTGAAGCACCTCAACATTTGGACAGAACAACATAACCATTAGATCAATTGAAGTTATATAACTTTTGAGTAATCAAATTTCTGTTGATTCAATGACATTGCTCTGGACAAAATCATGCCTTCCAACTGTCCTGATCTGGTGGGGACAGTCCCAATTAGCCCTCTGTCATCCCACATTTTCAGCAGTTTTTTAAATTCCTCTTTCCCTTTTTCCTCCTCCCACTTACCCACTTTGTCCTCGGTTCATTGCAATTGCTGAAAACTGAGCTCAAAATGCAAAATAAATTTGCACTCCATTAATTCAGCAGAGGGGAAGAGGAGAAAAGGTTGAAAAAATTGTCCTTCCCAATGAGCTTGGGCAAAAGCAAACTCCTGCAGCATCTCATAGCTTACGTATTCATTGTTGAAACCTTTTGCCAACTTATTATTGCTTGTAAAATGTTGGAGGATATACAAGTCTAACAGTATAACAGGTATAGGATTGAAATAATATGAGGCCTAAATACACTGAAAACATCAGATTGTGGGCCCTTTCAGACAGTTCTATATCCCAGATCTGATCCCAGGTTTTCTGTTTATCCAGATTATCTGGCAGTGGAGACACATATAATCCAGTTTAAATCAGAAAACCTGGGATCAGACCCTGGGATATAGGGCCTGTCTGGAAGGGCCTGAAATCTTATCTTTGATGCTAAGCAGAGTAAGCTCTGCTCAATACATGGATGGGAGACTTTGGCCTCATCTGCACTGCCATATTTCTTAAGGAAGGTTGCTTAAACTTAATCAGATATTTGGCGCTGAAATGTTCAAAAAGGGGAACCATGGTGAAAATTTTGAGTTCCTGGTTGAATGCAGAGCCCTTCTTGAATCAATCCAAAATAGTCTCTTAGTTGTCTCTGATCCATATTCAGGACAGAATTCAATTCAGGGAGGTTGTAGTTGGGGAGGAGGTTTTCTAGGCTTGATTTCCAGTGTTGATGGTTGCTCATTTCCACATGGCACAATACTGGAAGACGGTTGTTTTGAAGAGTAGCAATTCATTTGAAGTATCTTAATTAGGCACAACCTACTTTTGATTTTAGTGATGGGAGACCAGATTCGGTGCACAGGAGTGCTGCTGGAGTTCCAGCTGGAAGAGAAAAAAAGTTTTTGTAGAAACTTGTCACTGCTATATAAAATCCAGATTATCTGCTTTGAACTGGATTTTATGGCAGTGTAGACTCATATAATCCAGTTCAAAGCAGATAATCTGGATTTTACATGGCAGTGCAGATGGGGCCTTCCAAAGAACACCAGGCCCTACATACATTTCTGAAGAAGGCAATGGCAAACTACCTTGTTTTTCTCAGTTCTTGTGGGTTTTTTCGGGCTATATGGCCATGTTCTAGAGGCATTTCTCCTGACGTTTCGCCTGCATCTATGGCAAGCATCCTCAGAGGTGAGGTCACCTCTGAGGATGCTTGCCATAGATGCAGGTGAAACGTCAGGAGAAATGCCTCTAGAACATGGCCATATAGCCCGAAAAAACCCACAAGAACTGAGTGATTCCAGCCATGAAAGCCTTCGACAATACCTTGTTTTTATTGATGCTAGTATACTGTTGATTGTTTTAATTAGTTATAACTGTGATAGTATATGGTAATTTGTGTATTGTATATTGTATTGTATTTTGTAACTGTTAGGCATCGAATTGTGCCTTTTGTAAGCCGCCCTGAGTGTCCCCCCCCCCCCTTGGGGTAGAAGCACCCCAAATAAATAAAATAAATACGAATACTCCTTGCCTGAAAAAAACATAATGGGAGCCCACATGGTGCAATGGTTTGAGTGCTGGATTATGACTCTATAGACCAGGGTTCAAATCCCCATTCATTCATGATAACCCATTGAGAGCTAGTCGTGCTTTTTCAACCATAGAAGAAAGTGATGGCAAACCCCTTTCTGAACCAATGTTGTCAAGCAAACTCTGTGATAGGTTCACTTTAGAGTAGTTCCCTGAATAATATTGCATAACCAATAATAGCGAGTGATGCTGGGACTTGCAGTCCAACAATATTTGGAGTTGGAATATGTTTTCCACCTGTCATAATGACAGTAACGATCCATCAAAACTTGTGATCTACCCTTCACAATTTTGTATTCACAACCATCTCTGACTACCACTGGACTCCATGAAGAATTTGAACCCAGCCCGCCCAACTGCAGCCCTTCTGAAGCATCTCCTTCATCAAGTCACATCGGCCAGGCTTGATGTCTTAGTGAGCTGGAACAACCTAAGTCAGGTTACTTGAAACCTCCATTGCTGTAGGAACAGGCCAAAGGAGACGACAAGATGATTGGGGGGGGGGGGGGTAGTGAGAAGAGGCACTGCCAAGAGCTCACTTTCTAGGTCACTGCTAGTGCGTGCACGGAGTGCCTATGTTCCAGTTTCGCAGGTAGATAGGATCACGTTGCCAAGGGAGATGGACTGGGCTGGAGAACAAAGGCAGGCAGTGAAGGGAGACCAAGGGGCCTCGGCCGCCTCACCTGGGGGAGATCAAGTATCCTGCCGCTACCTTGTTCCCCTCCCCACAAGTGCCCACTCTACAGGGATGCTCCACCTGGAGTCCACGCAAGAGAATTGCAAAGAATGTTACTTTGTTTTTTAGAATGATGTCTCCTCTGAGTACGTGTAAGATGTCTTTTCCTTCATAGCAATAGTACATACCCTCCAATTGTCCTGATTTGGCAGAAACAGCCCCGATTAATCCTCTTTTGTCGCACCTGTTCAGCTTCTTTTGAAATGTCCCAGTTTCTCCCTCCCCCTCACTTTCTGCATTTGTTCTCAGCTTACCTTCAGCCGCTACAAAGTGGAAAAGTAGTTTGCAGTCAGTTAACTCAGAAGTGGGAGAATAGAATGGAATCATTTGGGTGGATGCCATTGTCTCTCTGAAGAAAACCAAAGTGCTCTTCCAGCAGTCACCAGCCAATCCCTCTGCAATGCCAGAAATACAGCTTAATTGTGAAACATTAGAAAACGTTGACCATTTTTACTACCTGAGCAGCCACTTCTTCACAAAAGTCAACATTGACACTGAAATACAACACTGGCTGAGCTCTGCGAGTGCAGCATTTTCCCGAATGAAGCAGATAGTGTTTGGGAACCGGGACATCCATAGGGAGATCAAGTTGCTTGCTTATAAAACTAGTGTCCTCCCATCCCTGCTATATGCCTGGGATTGTTTACAGATGTCACATTCAGCTCCTGGAACAATTCCATCAATTTTGCCTTCAAAAAATCTTGCAACTCTCTTGGGAAGACAGGCAAACAACTGTCAGCATGACTGGAAGAAGCAAAGACCACCAGCACTCAAGAATGGGAAACATAATGTTGGTGGACAGGAAAAGAGATTTAAAGATGGGTTTAAAGCCAACTTTAAAATGGTGGCATTGGCACTAAGAACTGGGAAGCCCTGGCCTTTGAGTGCTCTAACTGGAGGTCTTCTGTGACCAGCAATGCTGAAGAATTCAAAGAGGCATGAATGGAGGGTGAAAGGGAAAAAACATGCCAAGAGAAAGGCATGTCAAGCCAAAGCGGACCGGGACTGCCTTTCATCTGGAAACTGATGTCCTCACTGTGGGAGAACATGTGGATCAAGAATAGGGCTTCACAGCCACCTACGGACCCACTACCAAGACACTACACTTGGTGGACCATCATCCTTGGGCTACGAGGGACCACCTAAGTAAGTATTGCAGTCTCTTTCCCATGCTACAGATACCTTTATAATTTTTCATGTTGCAATAGATTAGCACAGCTTGTTGTTGTGTGCCTTTGAGTATTTTCCTATTTATGGCAATCCTAAAATGAACCTATCATGGAGATTTCTGGGGCTAAGGGTAATTGAACCCTTATCTTCAGAATTGTAGCTCAACACTTGAGCCATTATACCACAACAACTCTCTCAAAAACATGTTGTTACATGCCTTCAAGTCCTTGCAACCCTAAGACAAATCTATCATGGTTCTTCTAGGGCTAAAACTCACCCAATGTGGGGAGAAAATCAAACCCTGGACTCCAAAGTCACAATTCAATGCTCAAATATATTATATCATGCAACACAGCTATGTCTTTGAAAAAACAGTTACTGAATTCTGTGTCACTGGCTATGCTGGCTAGGACCTTTGTTTAGAGGTGATTATAACAGTAGATAAAGAACAAAATTATAACAGTAACTAAAGAACAAAACTCAAACACAGGGGAACTCCAGAGAAGAAACAACCGGAAACAGCAAATCACCTCTTAACAAAGAATTCCCCCAGGCAGTAACAAGCCACTCCTAAAAACTGTCAGGCCATCAAATGCTAATAAAGGTGGCCAATTGAAACATTCACACCTACTTCCAACAGACAAGAGTTCTTTCTCCCACCCTGGACTTTCCACAAAGATATAAACCCAAATTTCCTAGTTTCCAACACACCTCACAACCTCGGAGGATGCCTGCCATAGATGCAGATGAAATGTCAGGAGAGAATGCTTCTGGAACATGGCCATACAGCCCGAAAAACCTACAACAACCCAGTAATTCCTCCCAGGAATGCCTTCAACAATACAATGAAATATAAGTTGCTTCTGAGCCAACTGGTGATCTCTCAAACTGAGTTTTTGTAGATAATTCAGATTATTTATTTATTTATTTATTTATTTATTTTTTGCATTTATTGACCGCCCCTCTCAGCCCGAGGGCGACTCGGGGCGGTGAACAGCAACAAAAAAGAACAGTGTACAATAAATCACAACAATACAGACCAGACAATACAAACATAACATATACTTATACTAAAAATCCGCTTCGTCAAGTTCTGGGGTCATAGCCAGATTATATTTGGATTACATTATAGATTATATTTGGAACACAACTTTTGGCAGGGCTGATCATCTCCTGTCTGTGCTTCAGTATTTATTTTCCTGTCTTATCTTTCTTTCTACCCTGAACATATGTCCTTTTCTTTGTCACCTATTCAGACACTTAAATCTTCTCACAAACCTTTAAAAAAAAAGACAAGCAAATTGATAGCAGGTATGAATCCAGAGATAATGAAGTGAAGTCCACAAACCTTCATGTCACAATAAAGAGTCGTCTTGAAGCTTGAAAAAGCTTTCATTTTAATCTACAACACAAAGAATTTCTAACAGGATATCACATTAGTAGTCTAAAGTGGAGACACCCACTTTGCTATCACCTGATTTGCTCCTGTAGAATTCTGGGAAATGTAGTTTAGGGAAGCTGAGGACCTCTCCAGATGAGAACTACAAAGGCCCCTCCTTAAACTATATTTCCCAGAATTCTGCAGGAGCAAATCGGGCAATAACAAAACGGGCACCTCTGCTTTAAAACACTTTGATCTTTCACGACATGCAATTGTAGCACTTTAACTGCCCATGTCCCCATCTTTTGGGATTCTTGATGTTGAGTGATTTCAGTAACCACTAAAACTGTGGGTCTGGAGCCCGGTGCGCTGCACTACACCAAAGGCCAAAGTAGGACACAAACCTGATTGAAGCCAAAAGAACAGAGGTTTATTCTTTCAAGATCAAAAGGATATCAGAATAGAGTCTGCCCTCCCAAAGATCTAATATGCCCTACTGGGAAATGCAGAGTATTTTTATTCATTTTGACAACCATTTGAAATGCTCTGCATCCGCCCAATTGGCTGAGAAACCAAACAGCTCCTGTTCGCTGGGGATTCCCTCTGATGTCACCATGGTGGGAAAACTAACCAGCTGTCATGCATTGGTTTGAAGTTTTAAGGCATTCATTATTCAGCCCAAGAGAGGTGCAAATCCCAGAAATGTGGGGAGTAATGTGTAAGGGAATTGATTGACTTAACAATCCAGTTTTGGTACATACAAGGGGCCTGTCCAGACAGTACCTTTATCCCAGGAGCTTCCGCAGCAAACAGGAGGGTGGCCAGATACCATTCCCTGTAAACGAAGAAGCAACCACTACAAATGGCAAAAAACACGAGATTTTCAGGTGCAGGAATATCCTGGTTTTGAGCCAAAAATCTACATCTTTGAGTGTCTTTATCTTCCTGCACTTGGAAATCACAGGATTTTTTAATCTAGATTTGTTTCTGGGTTTTAGATGTTTGTTTCTGATTGGTTGGGTCAGGGGATGACTAATCCCGAAAGTTAACTGTGTTTCCAGTAATCATATTCCCTGAATCTACAATTTGGTGATGGATCTGTGCATTGTATGTTTTTACCCTGTTTCCCCCTCCGCTCCCTCACCCACATTGTGCTTCAGTAGTTATATTTATATTTTTAATGTACTAAACATACCAAGTTTATATGAAAATGTGATTTCTATTTCCTGAGCTGGTCTATGACCGAAATAAATGATTTGATTGATTTGATTGGTTGGTTCCTTTAAAAAAAGGTGACAGTTGAGTAGAAGGAGTGGGGCAGTGGGTTAAACCCCTGTGCAGGCAGGACTGAAGACCGACAGGTCGCAGGTTCGAATCCGGGGAGAGGCGGATGTGCTCCCTCTATCAGCTCCGGCTCCTGAAGCGGGGACATGAGAGAAGCCTCCCACAAGGATGATAAAAACATCAAAATCATCCGGGCATCCCCTGGGCAATGTCCTTGCAGACGGCCAATTCTCTCACACCAGAAGCGACTTCTGACACGACCAAAAAAAAAAAAAAAGTTGAGTAGAACGTGAAAACTTTTTGTGTGCCAGAAACTTCATGAAACATGTGGAGGGCACGTTTTCTTTGGCCAGGACAAAGTTGTGCACCCCTAGTCAACGCTATACATTTTTTCACAATAAGAGCAATCAGGGACAGACAGGCATAACCCAGGAACAACATCCTGTCTGCACAGATGACCCTGCAGCTTATATAACGCAGGAACAGAACTTATACAATGATTCGCATCTTCACATAATTGCACCTTAAGTTTAAAAAACAAACGCTGAAATTTCCAGTGGAAGTCTTGCAGTGGCCATCTTGGGAGCCTCAAAATCTCGCAACGAAGCAGCAAATGTGGATGATGGAGGCAGAAATCCCGGGTCTGTATGTGGACCTCTTCTGAAGTCCCGGGATTTTTTTTGCCCCTGATTAAATTCAGCAATTTTATGCTGTCTGGAAGCACCCAAAGTAATGGGTACAGTAAAAACAATGAGAAATCAGTACAATGGGTGAAACCTCTCTTGCGACTTGTGCACTGATTCCCATCCGTGGATATCAACACAACCCAGAAAAAACTTCTCAATGATAGTAGGAAATATATCAATGGATTTATCAAAGGGAAGAGTTTCAGTCAATAGTATTTGTGAGGATCTTGTCTGTGGGCATCGGTTTCCAGGTGGAAGGTGGTCTCGGTCAGGGTTGGCTTGACTTGCCTTCTTCTTGACACGTTTCTCCCATTCACCCCCCATTCGTGCTTCTTTAAATTCCACAGCACTGCTGGTCAAAGCTGAACTCCAGTTAGAACACTCAAGGGCCAGGGTTTCCCAGTTCTCAGTATTTATGCCGCAGTCTTCAAAGTTAGCTTTCTGTTTTTGAGTTGGAGGTATAGTAACTGCTTTGGGAGACAGTGATATCCAAGTACAGATGGATAGATGCATTCAAAGAAGCCCTGAGCCTGCAAGCTTTGAGCAGGTCTGTTGATGATAAGGTGATTTGGAGTTCTCTCATTTAGAAAGTCACCATAAGTCAGAGTTGACTTGACAGCAATGAGAAACAACAACACCATGGCAGAAAAGAACAGGGTAGCAATGAAGCAGCAAAAATGCTAATTCCAATGCTAAGCTGCAACATACCCAAAGGAAAACACAGAATCCTTTTCTCTGTACATTTCATTTCATGCTGGCATTTCACAAGAGCCTCCCTTGAGCCAAAAACAGTGCTAGCATGCCTCCTCGTGGTAATATTGAATTTTGTCTTACCAAACATATTGACTCGGCTAGCAGCAAAGATCTGTGAGCTATGTATTCTGACATCATTCTTATTTATTAAAACCAGTACAGGATGTATTGGTTTGAATCAGGACCACAGCCTTAAAGGAGAGACCGTAATACTTCCTCTGCCCCTACTGTTAACTACATACAAGGAAACTACAAACATAATGATATCTGTTTCCCCTGCTCTTATGTGGAGAAAGATCCGGAGACCAACTCTTGATGCATAATCAAACGTAGGAAATAATGCACATGCACCCAAATTTAAAACATATTCAGTCTATTTAGATTTATTACACAACCTACAGCAATTATCTGGTTCTTATAAAAAAAGTCCCACTGAGTTTAAGCTTTTTATTCCTAAATAAATCATAAAAGTTTGCATTGTCCCGCACTGTATTGTATGTCTTAGTGCCCTATTTTTGTCCAGTTCTGGGACTCAAGGAGGCTTTAAAAATATAGATAAAAGCATATAGAAAGTTAAATGTAAAATACCATTGAACTGTCAACAGAATCTTATTTCAGGAGAAAAATGGGATAAAAATAAAGCAAATAAATATATAAACACATTTAAAAGCAAAGGATAAAGATAGGACAGCTTACCTGTCCAAACGTATCTCCCTCTATGAACCATCTTGGAGATTAAGTTTGTCCAGGGAGGCCCTACTCTCGGTCCCACCTCCTTCGCAGGCACGATTGGTGGGGATGGGTTCAAAATGCTCTTTGATTATAGGTGAACTATAAATCACAGCAACCACAATTCCCAAATGACAAAGACAATCCTCCCTCCAACCCCACCAGTATTCAAATTCGGGCATATTGGATATTTGCATATCAAATATTTACATTACAATTCATAACAGTAGCAAAATTACAGTTATGAAGTAACAACAAAAATAATTTAACAGTTGGGAGTCTCCACAACATGAGAAACTGTATCAAGGGGTTGCGGTATTAGGAAGGTTGAGGAACGGTTATTTAGGGAATCTTTACTCTAGATTACAAATCCATAAACAGGGTACAAGTCACTGTTATTACAATGGGACCTGTTTGAAAAACTAGTTGAGCCTGAGACCCACATAAAACCAGAATTAGCAGCCTTGCTTATTTGAAAAGATGTAACATTGGAAAAGGGGCAAACTTTTTTTTGTCCTGCTGTAGAGACCAGGACATAGAGTAATTGATTTAAATGGCAGAAAAAGAGATTCCACCTAAATATAAGGAAAAACTTTCTGATGGTCAGAGTTATTGACAGTGGATTATGCTGCCTTGGAGTGGGATGGAGTCTCCTTCTTTTGAAGCAGAGGCTGGTCATCTGTTGGGAGTGCTTTGATTGTGTATTCCTGTCTGTCAGAATGGGTTGGACTGGATGACCCCTGGGGTTCTTCCAGCTCTATGATTCAGGACATTGTCCATTTATATCTTAGAAGATATTTTCCCTCCTTGCTTCATCTTCTTTGTTTCTTTTCTTTTCTCAGGCAGGGCACTTGCCTTGCCTTTCCAAGAATGAAAACAAAAGATCAAGGCGACACATCAAAGTGGAGGAAAAAATAGATTTGTTTTTCACACCCTTTCATGTCTCACCAAATCTACCTCCCCACCCCCAATACATATACTACCCAACACATGCAAGACACATATATAGAGAAACCATGTGCTCTCCCTAGTTAAACACACTGCAACCCAAGTGAAAACAGGTGCACGGATGCTAACAGCATGTGGCCCTTGTGTGAAAGGGACGTGCAGTTCCAGGAGGTGGCGTAGGACAGCAGTAAAACCGGCCGCTCCCTGGTTCACTGGATGAGACGTTTACACCCAAACTAAATATTAGCCCACAGGCATCACACAGTGCTCTGGAGTTTAGCCTGGATGCGGGCCCAGGTCTACAGACAGAAAAGGAGACTTGCAGAGACAGAACATAACAAGGCTGAGGGGGTCTTCTCATGTGGGTCTCACTTCACCAGGAGGCGGAAGTAGGAAACAGCATCAGGCGAGAAAGGGCCAAGGACATGTCTATTTGTAGCTCTTGCCTGGCAATCTCAGACTATTTCCGGCCTCTGTTAATTTTAATTGACTATGTATAACCAAACCTAACCACTCAGGCTGAATAGGAACAGATATTTTTAAGTAGAAGTAGCATTCGTTAGTTGCAGGGTTTTTTTTCCTTTTTTAAGGTTAGGCGTCCGAAATCTTCTAGCCAGATGCTGGCTGGGGGATGCTGTGAGTTCCAGTCCAAATTTTTGGAAAATGTGAAGCTCCATAACCATCTGGGAAATGGGATTCATAATCTTTTTGGAAAGACACTGGTCACTGGAAAGACCCGACCTTGTTAGAAGTCACAACTTTTTTGAAAAATGATGCTCACCAGCTCCATGCAAGGCGACTAGGTCTCTGAGCTATTCAACTGATGTACCTAGGTATGTCTTTGAACTGCACATATATATATTCAGCAGAGTTTCAGAACTGTTCCTTGGTTACCCCAAAACATCTACTCTCCCTTATAAATATATTTGCCTTTGAATCATGCTCTCAAGAGACAAAATAAACAGTCTTCTTTCAAGTATCAGAGTTGGTATACTCACAAAATTTCATATATACAGAATGCTGCCACTTCGCTGATGAATCCAGTTACAATAGGATTTTAAGTAATTTCTATGTGTAGGAAGCACAGGGCATCTTCTTTAGAATTAATAGTCCATAGTCCAATGGAGCCTAATGGCTTCTCGTAGTATAGTGTTCCTATATTGAAGTCTAAAGTGTACTCTGCAGCTCATGTAAACACACACTTCTCTAGATGGCTTTTGCTCTATTACCAAACTAGCCATCCCCTGCCATGTATTGCTGTGGCTCAGTCTGTGAATATGTGTTTTGTGTGTATATGTGTGTGTGTATGTATTTGTGTATATGTGGTTTTGTGCATGCATTGTAATGTATTTTTTAATTTTTGGCTTTTTAAGTCTCTTAAGTGTTTTTCAGTGTTTTATGAGTGATGGTCACTTGTTGGCCTGATAGGTGTATTGTGTCCGAATTTTGTGTCAATTCGCCCAGTGGTTTTAGAGTTCTGTTAATCCCACAAACAAACATTACCTTGTATTGTCGAAGGCTTTCATGGCTGGAATCACTCAGTTCTTGTGGGTTTTTTCAGGCTATATGGCCATGTTCTAGAGGCATTTCTCCAGAGGTGACCTCACCTCTGAGGATGCTTGCCATAGATGCAGGCGAAACGTCAGGAGAAATGCCTCTAGAAGATGGCCATATAGCCCGAAAAAACCCACAAGAACTGAAACATTACCTTTTTATTTATATAGATTTTATTTATCGTGTCAGGCAACCGAACAGTTGTGTTACATTTTTGACAGAACAAACAAACAAACATACAAAAGACACAGAGTTTGCAAGCTTGGTAGTTGATTAGATGTCCTTTGACCAGCACTTGGAGTGCTTCTGGTGTTGCCGCATGTAGCAGGGCTCAGGTTGCATTGTAGCAGGTGGTCTGTAGTTTGCTCTTCTCCACATTCGCATGTTGTGGATTTCACTTTGTAGCCCCATTTCTGAAGGTTGGCTCTGCATCTTGTGGTGCCAGAGCACAGTCTGTTCAGCGCCTTCCAAGTCGCCCAGTTTTCTGTGTGCCCGGGGAGGGGGGGGGAGTCTCTCATTGGATATCAGCCATTGATTGAGGTTCTGGGTTTGAGCCTGCCACTTTTGGACTCTCGCTTGCTGAGGTGTTCCAGCGAGTGTCTCTGTAGATCTTAGAAGACTATTTCTTGATTTAAGTCGACTTAAAATTTATTTAGATTATCACACTAGAGAAAAAAATCCACTTAAAATCCGGTTTTTGCCTCCTGCAGAATTCTGGGGTTTGTAGTTTAGTGAGGAGGCTTTAACAAACTGTGCCCTCCCAGGGGTATCTCTGCAGTTAATTGGTCCTTCACTCTCCCTCCCAACTAATCCTAGCAAGGATCTTAGCCTGTCCTTTTTTCAGCCAATCAGGGGAGGGAGCGGGAAGTCTGAACAGCTGTCAGAACTGTTTAAGATATCTTGTATTTCTATGAATGTTTATGCTTTTGCATTTTGAAGGAAATTGCTGTGCTTGCATCCTTTTTGACCGAATCTTAATAAACCTCTGTGTCTTGTTTTCAACCTGCTGAGTTAGTTTCTCTCTCTTGTATATTTGTATATTTTAAATTATGTGTGCGTATGTTTAACGTAAGCCTCTTTGTGTCTCCTTTGGGAGAAATAAAGTGGAATATAAATAAACATCATCATCATCATCATCTGGCCTATCTGATTTAGCATATGCTCGCCAGGCATGGACTCTCTAACTGCAGTCCTAACTAAATCACTACAAAATTGCAATTACACCCAAATGATACAATAACAGGTTCATACTACAGTTATAGCCATGGTTCTGTCCCACTGAATTCTGGGATTTGTAGATTTGTGAAGCATTGCTTATCAGAGCACTCTAAAGATGTAGTTCAACAGAGCCAACTACAGATCCCAGCAATTTGTAGGATAGAGCCATGGTATCAAACTTTTTCATTGTGCACTTTGGACTTAATCTTGTTCACTATAATTTGGACACACTTCATTTTTCAATTTTCTTCTTGTCTTAACAATTGGGAACTGGACACAATTCTTCAGATGTGCCATGACTAGTATAAAACCCAGAATGAAGGTTTTACATGGCATTATGCTTTTGCTTAAAAAGTTTGCATTAGGGGTTTTTTATCAGTTGCGTCATATGTATGGCTCACATTCAGGCTGCGATCAAATAAGATAGCTAAAATAATTTAATTTGCACAGTTGGCAAGTCAGGTCTCATTTTCAGCTTTTGAGAGCCTTTTGGATCTTATTCCCATCTTCCATAATATTAGTTCCACTCTTAGATTCCTGTTTTCTTCTCATCTGATAAACATCTCTTCTACACCATCATTTGAGTCATTCATTAAAGAAACAGCAAAACAAAACAGTGCAAGATCTACAACAAAGCTCTGTAACTGTGCACTCCAAAATGACCCAGACCCAGGAATGTCCTCATTTTTAACATGGTTGTTTCAGAAGCATGCAAGCCTTCCTGCCATCTGAAGCAACCTGCCACCCATAATATGAATTGAGGAGCTGTGGTTCTGCCTACATTTCTGCTACAATCCTTCTGGGCATGGACCTGGCCCTGCTAATTTATATGAGGACAAACTATTTCTATACTTTGTACTGAGTTTGAAGCAATACATGTGATCTCAGTACAAAGAAGAAAAATGGAAGGAAGAAGTAGAAACTGAGATGTTTGAACAGCAGCTGAAAAAGTGGGACAACAGAAGATTAATTGGGGCATTTGTAGGCATATTTACCATTCCCGGACTACAAGTAATCCTTTAGATGCATTATTCTACTTTTTATTTATTATTTATTTAAAACATTTATATTCTGCTCTTCTCACCCCGAAGGGGACTCAGGGTGGAGCACAGCATATATACGGCAAACATTCAATGCCGAGACAAGAATTCATATACGCATACATAAACATTAAAAACATTTATCTCAATATTAAAATACACCATTTAAAACCGTCTTGGTCATCTGTGTCAAATCTAATATTCCCATGTTGAACGTAATTCCCCTTCCAGGAGAAGTCCAAAACAAAATGGGACTCAAGTAGTTCTAACTTGTATAAACATTTAATTGTTTTCCCATACCTTCCCCTTCCTTATTCTCTTTGAGATTGCAGTGGTAGTGGGGAAATGTTACAGTTGCTGTGCAGAGAGGGCAAGTTGGGGCACAGCCAGAAATGAGAAAAGGAAGGCAAAGGCCTCTTTCCCCCGCCAGAGGAAAGCTGGAAGAGACCATTCAGAAAGTGCTCTTTGGCAAAGGAAGAAACAGACTGTGTGGAGATGGGCTTTGGGCCTTTGCACTTTTTCTTGCCAGAGGGTTATAACTTTATTTTGCTTTCCTTTCCCTTTTCAAAGTGGACTCCCCTCCAACATCCCTATAAAACCTAGACAGATCAGATCCTGGAAAGCAAGAACTGGGAGATGGAGAACTGGGATCCAAGTTAGACGTGACACCATTCATGCAGCGTGCCATTTTTTTTTTTAAAGGAAAGGAAAGACTACATTGCGGGTGCAAAGGGACCCCATTTAGACTTGGGTAGAAGGGTCATTTAACCGAGGGGTCCTCAAACGTTTTAAACCGGGGGCCAGTTTACTGTCCCTCAGACCGATGGAGGGCCGGACTATAGTTTTTTTAAAAAAATCAATAAAAAATTCCTATGCACATTGCACATATCTTATTTTGCTGTGTGGAAGGGCCCTTAGAGGGGGTTCTTTCTAGCCCTCTTTAGGCAGTAATTCCAGGAGCAGAGAATGGGAAATCTTCCTATTTCTAGTCTGAACAAAATCTGGCTATCAGTATTTAAAAAACTCTAAAATTATAACTGTAAATAAAGAACAACACTCAAACACAGGGGAACTCCAGACAAGAAACAATCAGGGCCAGCTAATCACCTCTCAATAAAGCATCCTCCCTAAAAACTGTCAGGCTATGAAATGGCAATCAAGGTGGCCAATTGAAACATTCATACCTACCTCCAACAGACAAGAGTTCTTTCTCCCACCGTGGATCTTCCACAATTTTCCTGGTTAAAGGTTTTCCTCTGACATGAAGTCCAGTTGTGTCTGACTCTGGGGTGTGGTGCTCATCTGCATTTCTAAGTCAAAGAGCCGGCGTTGTCCGTAGACACCTCCAAGGTCATGTGGCCGGCATGACTGTGTGGAGCGCCGGGGCAGCCTCCCTTGGCTGGCTCACGCTGTCCATCGGGCCTGACGGATAGCATGAGCCTGCCAAGGGAGGAGCAGCCCCGTGCAGCCTACTTGTGTGTAAAGCACTTCACGAGGTGCTTTACACGCAAGTAGGCCATGCAGAGCAGCCTCCCTTGGCTGGCTCACACTGTCCATCAGGGCTGACGGATAGCGTGAGCCAGCCAATGGAGGGGCACTGGGGGGGGGTGCTCCTCCTCCGCGGGCCGGATAAGGGCCCTTGGCAGGCCAGAAGTGTCCCGCAGGCCGTAGTTTGGGGACCCCTGATTTAACCCTTTTCAATCTGCTCCTGTGGTCCTAATAAGAATTGAATTTACACTGTGAGAAAGCTCAATTGATGGGCTGTTTGTTCTGTTCACATCAGACCCCCTCCCCCAACTAATTCAAGTTGACATGCATGGTAGACTTCTGCATGGAATTAGTTTCTTCCATTTCCTCAGTTTCTTTCTGTACCTTCAGAAGCCCATAATGGTAAGGGCCCTCCTGGTATGAAAACCTGCCCAAAACAAAAGCAACAGGAACCGATCTTGGCTCCTCCTCTGCTTTTTGGCATCACAATTCAATTCATCACAAAAAGAAAACACTCATTCCCTGAAAACTACTTTCCTCTTTCAGGAAATCATCGCTCTTCCTTACCTGGAAATGGAAAGCCTCCTTAAAATGCCTTGGAAAGAGTGTGTGTACAGCTGCTGGCGCAGTGCAGCCCAAGAGAGAAAGCATACGCCTGTATGCAGCCAAGTGCCTCTCCTCTAGAGTAAGAAACAGAGAACTTGTCTCCTTGACTTGGAAAGAGTACGTGTAGCATGAAGGCCCGGGACAGAAAGCATGGGTGTCTGCCTGCAGCTGAGTACATCTCCTCTAGAGTAGAAATAGGTAAGAAATCTCCTTAAAGCATGTGCCTGTCTGCACCTGAGCACCTCTCCTCTAGAGTAGAAACAGCTTAAATGACTAAAATGATTGGAAAGGGAGCCTGGGAAGCCCCCACCCCATAATGGGCCCACAGATAATGGATCTTTCGGCACCCCAGAGTGAAAACACATATATCTGCTCTCCCAATTTCGGGACGCTCCCAAAAAATGGATTGGGGCCCCCACCGAAAGCCAGGACATGAAACGTGTCAAAGTTTACCTGGATTGCACAAGCCTAATGCATGGTTTCCTCACTGCACACACTTTATCCTCACAAAAAGGGCTACCAAGTAAAATATAATGGATAGGGGCCTTTCCTTGTGTAGAATTTCAGCAGGTGTTCCTCACCACACTCCAGAAATTCCCTCTGTTACACAACTATTAAAAATGAATAAATCTTGTACCTTGTTTCACTTAACAAACCTACTCACAACACCACACAAAGTAATCCAGCCTGAGAGAGCAGGGTACTGGTGTGATGACTAAGGACTCATTCACACAAGAGAATTAATTAATTCCATTTGAACTGCCATGTTTCCATTCTAGGCAATCTCGTGGTTTGTAGTTTGGTGAAGCAATGGCATTGTGTGGCTGGGAATTCTTGATACACCTATGTTGTCAAATCCCAGGAACCCTTATGACAGTGTCATGGCACTTAAAGGGGTAACATCATTATAAATTTCTAGTGTGAATGAGCTATCAATGGGGACTTGAACCTGGATTTTCCATATATGAGGGCCCTTCCACACAGCTGAATAAAATCCCACATGATCTGCTTTGAACTGGGATATATGGCAGTGTGGATTCAGATATTCCAGTTCAAAGCAGATATTGTGGGATTTTCTGCCTTGGTATTCTAGGATATAGGGCTGTGTGGAAGGATCCTGGGTCTATTGACTACCCCTGTTGGGTTTGTTTGTTTGTTTGTTTGTTTGGGTCAGAAACAACTTGAGAAACTGCACGTCACTTCTGGTGTGAGAAAATTGATGTTTTTACCATCCTGTGAGAGGTTTCTCTCATGTCCCTGCATGAGAAGCTAGAACTCGACAAATGGGAGCTTACCCTGCTCCTTGGATTCGAAACACCAACCTGTTAGTCAACCAGTCCTGCTGGCACAAGGGTTTAACCCATTGCATCACCGGGAGCTCCATACCCCTGTTGGTATCAATGCGAGATTTCTTCACCTGCTGAGAGCAAACAAAGGCAGGATGTGGTCTAGCTCAAAATCTCAGCAAGGACCAAAGGGTTACAACTCTTCCCCAGACGCTGCTGGGGCCCTGATCCAGCAGTTAATCCCCCACCACCACCACCACCACCACCACAAAAAAAAAAAAAACAAGACACAAAGTTAGTAATTTCATAGACTATGATGTCTAATTTTCCCCTGTGAAACATATGACAGGGATGATGAGAAAGTATATTGTATACGATTCCGGTCCAGCTTACCTGTCCGAATATATCTCCCTCTATGTCCCACCTCATAGCTTAAAATCATCTGGGGAGGCCCTACTTTTGGTCCCGCCAGCCTCACAAGTGCGCTTGGAGGGGACGAGAGACAGGGCCTTCTCGGTGGTGGCCCCACGCCTGTGGAACTCGCTCTCCAGGAAGATCAGGTCGGCTTCTTCTCTCCTTTCTTTTAAGAAGGTTAAATCATGGCTCTGGGACCAGACCTTTGGACAGCAAGTATGACAGCACCTTGGATGTTGAATTGGACTGAAATTGGCTATATGGTTGATGACAATGTTTTTAATGTGTTTTTAACTTAATGTTTTATTTACTGTTCTAAACTTTGCTATTTGTGTTTATTATATTAATGCTCTGAATTGTAAACTGCCCTGAGTTTGTAAACTGCCCTGAGTCCTGTCCCCACCCCCCACCCCCACCCTCGGAGTTGAGAAGGGCGGGATAGAAATATTGGAAATAAATAGTTAAAATATTCAAGGTAGATCTGTATAGAGTAGAACAGAATCATTGAAACCTGACAATGTGTAGGATGGACAGTATCATTGCAGAATGGGTTGGCAGCATTCCATGGAGGCAGGCATGTAGCCAGGGGGGGGGGGGGGGCTCGGGGGGCTTCAGCCCCCCCCCCCCCCCCAAATTCTCATGGTGGTCCGCGAGAAGGCCTTACTGGTACATTATTTAAACTGTTATGTTTATTCATATCATGATCTGATCACCATGCTCAATATATCCCATATGCATGGGGGTATTGGGGTAACGATACAAAAGGTTTGCTAGGGCAGACCCTCTTTCACTCAGACTCAGCCCCCCCCCCCCCCCGAAACAAAATCCTGGCTACGGGCCTGCATGAAGGATTCAAGGAACCTCACAAGACACCCTTGCATTCCATTCAACATTTCATAGATGAAAATTGGGACACCTATGGCCAGGTAACATTAGGGTATAGTCAAAATAACCAACATTATGAATGACGAAAAGGCTAGGAAAGGGTGCAACAGTTTGCCTTTGCCCAAGACCTTCCTCTTCTTTTCCTTTTGTCGACTTAATTCTGTACAAACTCTGCTTGCAGTGATGGAGGTAAGCTGAGGACAAAGGAGGAAAGTGGACGGAGGAGAGAGAAAAAAGCAGCCAAGGAGTAAAAAATGGGGTGCAAGTGATTACTCAGGACAGTTGGCAAGCATGTATTTTTCTCCTCTTTTCCCACAGAAGAATAAAACGAAGCACAATGAAGAATGGATAAAATTGTCTCATGTCTCTTTTTCTTCCAACACAATGATTCCACCCCAAACAATCCTATTAACACTTTTTAAAGGACGAGCAACACAATGAGCAGATCACCTCAAACCTCTCCATCTCATCTGTTTGGCACACAGAGGTTTCCCTGGCCTTGACAATTGTGTTCCAACTAAAGTTGATTTTGGAACCCGACAGGATTTAATTCTGTAAGGCCGCTCTTGCTTGCTTTTTAAGAATCTGAGTTCAAAGCTCCTTCTGATGAATCACAGGGAGGGATTAATTGCAGCTTGCAATCTGTGTCATGGCAAGGCATTTGCAATCAGACAAGCAACTCTAAAGGCAGGCCTTGGGCCCATAAGAAATCATTTGCAAATGCTTTAAGCAAAGCTTATGGTGACTACAAAAGAGCAGATTCAGCAAATTGGCTACTCAGAGGAGGAAACACAACTTGAAATGTTTGTGTTTTTGCCTTCAAGTGACCTTTCATCTTTTGTTGACCATGAATTTCATGGGAATATTCAAAGGTGGTTTGGACAGCTCCTTCCTGTGAAATATACCTACACGGGATTCAGTGGTGGTCTTCCATCCATGTACTAACCAGGGAAGCAAACTACCTTTTGCTGTATTGTTAATTTATTTTATAACTTCATCACCTATAGCAGCAGGTTGGGAATAGTGGCTATCTTTTGTCATGTCATATAAGCCTTTCTGCGTCCCATTCTGGGTGAGAAGGGTAGGGTATAAATATTTATATAAATAAAAATGTAATGTTCATTTGTGGGATTAACAGAACTCAAAAACCACTGGACGAATTGACACCAAATTTGGACACAAGACACCTAACAACCCAATGTATGTCCTTCACTCAAAAATTTGATTTTGTCATTTGGGAGTTGTAGTTGCGGGGATTTATAGTTCGCTTACAATCAAAGAACATTCTGAACCCCATCAATGATGGAATTGAACCAAACATGGCACACAGTTCTCCCATGACCAACAGAAAATACTGGAAGGATTTGGTGGGCAGTGTCTTTTGGTTTTGGAATTGTAGTTCACCTACATCCAGAGATCACTGTGAACTCAAACAATGATAGAACTGAACCAAACTCTACAAGAATACTCAATATGCCCAAATGTGAACACTGGTGGAGTTTGGGGGGGGGGGGGGGGGAGAATCTTGACATTTGGGCGTTTTAGTTGCTGGGATTTATAGTTCACCTACAATCGCAGAGCATTCTGAACCCCACCAACGATAGAATTGGGCCAAACTTCCCACACAGAACCCCCATGTGGGCCACAGCAATGCGTGGCAGGGAACGACTAGTAGTAAATAAATGTCTATGTGTATTGTCAAAGGCTTTCATGGCCAGAATCACTGGGTTGCTATGAGTTTTCCAGGCTCTATGGTCATGTTCCAGAAACATTCTTTCCTGATGTTTCCTCCACATCTATGGCAGGCATTCTCAGAGGTTGTGAAGTCTTTGGAAACTAGGAAGCGGGGTTTCTATATCTGTGAAATGTCAAGGGCGGGAGAAAGAAATCTTGTCTGTTTGAGGCAAGAGTGAATTTTACGGTTGGCCACCTTGATTAGCATTGAATAGCCTTGCAGTTTCAAGGTCTGCCTGCTTACTTCCTGGGGGAATAGCTAATCACATCCAACCTCCAGCCTGTTGGTCTTCAGTCCTGCCAGCACAAGGTTTTAACCCATTGCACCACCAAATGAACTGCATGTGCCAATTTGGGGCAATTGGGAGCCATGGCATGCCCACTGGAATTGTAACCCAAAAAAGTAATTTTCCTAAGATTTATTAAATAGTGTCTAGAAAGTTGTGTTGTCTATCACTCCTGCTATCGTGTTCCAACAAATAACGTCTTATCAGATTTGCACATCAAATGACAACATAGCGAATTAAATTTCCAAGGACACCCTCAATCATGAGATTGCTTCATTTTCTCCCATCGCACTAATGGCCTTGGAGTCCAAGCTGGTCATCCAAGTTCTCCAGACATGGATGAAATATCTCACTCTATCATGGAGAAAATCCTGGCAAACCTCTCAGGCTACGGATTTTGGATGTCACAAAAAGCCAGGGAATTAATCACTATTTGTTTTGTTATTATGGTCTTTTTCATGCCAGGAATGAAGAGAGATGTTGGATGTGAGTATAATTCATCTCGTTTTGCCAGGGATGGGAGAAAGGAGTGGGAGATATCAGCAACTATTCTGCCTCAAATGTCTTCTTAGCCCAGTCTTAAATACAGAACAGCCAGCCCATGGTATTCACTGTGGTTGGGGGTATAGGAAGTGGAAAAATATGAATAAAAAACCATAGTAATTTCTATACCCTATAGTGCAACTCTATGGAAAACTTCTTCTGGATCCTGACTACAGATTCATGTTCCAATGGAAGTTGATGATAAAATCCTGTTGGAGGATCTAGAGATTTCTAGAGATAACACATTAGTCAAAGCCATAAAAAATCAAACATGTATAAATGCAAAGTCTGACTGTATTTTTGTAGACATCTATGTTGACCACCACTCCAAATGCAAACAAGGCATTCACTGGGCCCTTCCACACAGCCCTATATCCCAGAATATCAAGGCAGAAAATTCCACAATATCTGCTTTGAACTGGGTTATCTAAGGTCCCTTCCACACAGCGGAATAAAATCCTACATTATCTGCTTTGAACTGGAATATATGACAGTGTGGACCCAAGATATCCCAGTTGAAAGCAGATATTGTGGGATTTTCTGGCTTGATATTATGGGTTGTATGACTCTGTGGGACGGCCCTGAGTCCACACTCAGATAATGTGGGATTTTCCTGCCTTGATATTCTGGGATATAGGGCTGTGTGGAAGGGTCCTATGTCAGGGGTTTGGAGAGTTTAGGGAGCTGTCCAGAGTAATGAAGCCCTTTGAGGGGGATAGGGTTCAACCGTGTTGGAAATTTCCATTGAAATTTGCAAAAAATCTCAGAGCAAATGCACCCCAACTTGAACATGCAAATCATAGACCAATCACAGGAATGAAGTTATGGGTGGAGGTTTAAAATGAGGCAGCAGTCTCCACAAAAATAATCCTGCCCTCTCAGTTAAACCTCTCTTCTGTCCCCAAATTTCTAACATTGCAGTCAGATGCTGAAAATCATCCAGACCAATAATTCTTCTGTTTGCTATGTTTGTATTCACTTGGTAGCTTTGTCCTTTTTCTTTGGATGCCGATATTTCTAAATTCCCAGTTACTATAGTTAGACATTTGAGGTCCAAATCAAATGTCTTCATCGTCTTCACTTCATCGTGTCAGAAGTGAATTGAGAATATACTGCAAGTCGCTTCTGGTGTGAGAGAATTGACTGTCTGCAAGGACGATGCCCAGTGGACTCCCAGATAAGTTACCATTCTGTGGGAGGCTTCTCTTATGTCCCTGCATGGGAAGCTGGGGCTGACAGACAGGAGCTCACTCCATCTCATGGATTCGAACTGCAGACCTTCAGGTCTTCAGGCCAGCAGTTCAGATGGCACAAGGATTTAACTCATTGTGCCACCACGGCTCCTGTATTTCATGAATGACTGAACCTTTAATTGGAGAGTCAATGCCCTGATTTTGCCTTCCACTTGCAGCTATTTTCTTGGTCTCAGAGCCGGGTCTGTCATTAAACTGAGTGAGGTGGTCACATAATTTGTCTAGAAATGATGGTAACTTTGTGTGTATACATGTATGTATGTTCACCTTCAAGTCATCTGCCAATTTACAGCTGCCCCAGGGATTGTATAGGGTTTTTAAAGGCAACAACTACTCAGAGATGGTTTTGCCAATTCCTTCCTGTGAAATATAGCCTATCGCATCTGGGATTGATCAATGGACTTCCATCTAAGAACTAACCAGGGAATCAAACTACTGTTTGCTATGTTACTAATTTATTTTAAAAACCCAAGGAGAGACACTTGTCAGGTTTTCTTCCCCAGGCACCAACATAGGTTAGCTAGTCTTAGATATTATGCTCCTTGACTTTGGCAGCACTCAGTGAAAAAAGAGGTTATTTCCTGCTGTGCCTCAGGCAGCAATATGTCTTGAACAGGTTTATATTAATATCTAAGAGTTCCATTACTGTGATTACCTTCATGGCAGGAGGAGTGGGATTCAACTGTGCAATCCTTCACCACATGGGATGGAACATTAGGACACATTTAGCAGATCAAATAGAAAGGTGTTTATTTGGACAATGCATCTGGGTTATTCCACTGACCTAACGTCACCTGCACTGCCTCAGCCCTTTTCTCCCAATCCTTCCATTAGTTGCTCAGAAGTTCTTAGTTGCTTCAAGCTGTAAAAGGTTGAACATTGGATACTGCACCTTAATCACATGCACCTGCATTAGAGATAAGAGAAAGGGCATTTTGAATGAAAGGAAGCAGAAAAGGACAGAGATTCACAAAAAGATGTGAACATGGTGAATCTTTGGGAAGGGTCACTCACGCATTTAACAGTATTTACTATCATTGAAACAGAGACATAATGTAAGCTTGAAAATTATAACTTTTTTTGGAAAACAGTTCTAAAATGCCCCAACTGACATGACCACTAACCATGCTGGCCAAAGAATTCTGGGAGTTATGGTCTTCAAAAGTATGAGGGTTGAATGAAAAGTAATGCCTCCACCTTCGTTACTTGGATTTGGATGGGAATATTTTCATAAATCAAACGCAGAAATAATCCTTAGAATGTGCTCTTTAACTTGCTTGAAATTTCTCTCCGAGTGATACGACAGAGAGAAATTTCAAGCAGGGCTTAAGATACCACTGATTCTGAGAGGTTTTCCTCTGGATATATACAGGAGACCCGAGGTTAAAGGCAGTACTTAAGATACCACTGATTCTGAGAGGTTTTCCTCTGGATCTGCAGAGGAGACCTATAGCCTGGCGACGTCACTGTTTTCTTGGGCTCTGGTTGGTCCAAACACCTCCTCTGATGCATGCGGAAGAACTCCCTGGGCCGTGTGAGGAAAGCTATGCAACCCGAAATCCAAACAAAGAAATGGAAACTATGCAACTTTCTCTTTCGTTTCGCCTTTTCAAAAATGGCTCCTTTCGCTTCGTGCCACCCGAATGGACAGTACAAAACAAATACCCGAATGAAACAAATGGAACAAATACTATGGCCACCTCTACCCTCCAACATTTTACAGATGAAAACCAATTCACAAAAGGCCAAGAAACACCAGAGTGTGATCAAGGTAACTGAAATTATTAATGAGGAAGAGCACAAAAAGTAGAAGAGGATGCAAGAGGTTGCTTTTGCTGAAGCTCCTGGGAAGGTCCTACCCTTGTCTTGCCTCTCCTCCCAGCTGACTTAATTGAACGTGAATTACTTCTCTACTTTGAATCAGTTTGCAGTAATTGGAGTTAAGATAAGAATAAAAGAGGAGGGAGAAGTGGAGACATTTTTCAAATAGATGAAAAGGTTGGATGTCAAAGGATGAATCGGGACTGTTCCTTACAAATTTTCTCCTTCTTTCTTGTTGCTAGAGAGGAGTCACATGGCAGGCTTTTTTCTATGAAAAGTAGGATCCATGCAGAAAATCATGCATTTTAACCCTGGTAATATCTAACTACCTTTGCACACAGTTGGCATTGTCTAGTGGGAAGTTTTTTCACAGTATTTGTTTGTGCTAAGCAGCTTCCTTCAATGACTTCAATCTCTCTGGAGAGAAAAAAGTCCTCCCACACTGTCCACTCTGTTGCTCTCTCTCTCTCTCTCTCTCTGAAGCACACATTGTTTGGATGTGTTTTGCCTCCAAGGCAGCCTTGTATCTCCCTTACAGCCAGGCGTGCCACATTCCTTCCCTCTGCCCCTTGACCTTGTGTGCATGTCTGGCCACCCCAGCTTGACCTGGACTGCTGTTCCTTCCTCAGACTTCCAAACATAGCACCCACCTGCTAGATTCCTCTCCAGTCTTGACTTTCTCCATGTTTTCTGGAGAAAATGCTGAAAAGTGGGGAAGGGGTGAGCACGTATGCAGGATAAAACAGGAGACCCCTTCTTTCTCTTGCCCTTCCTCCTTCAGATACTCTCTCACACACACCCATGCAATATTTGACAAAGCACAAGGTTATTTGGAAGCAGTTCTCCCCTCCTGCCAAAAAATAGACTGGGAAGGATTGATCAGAGAGCTCAAAGTACAGTTAGTCCTCCACATTTGGGGATTTGAATATCTCCTCTACATCAGGCATGAGCAAACTTTGGCTTTCCGGGTGTTTTGGACTTCAACTCCCACAATTCCAAACAGACAGTAGGCTGTTAGGAATTGTGGGTGTTGAAATCCAAAACACCTGGAGGACGGAAGTTTACCCATGCCTGATCTGGATCCTCAAGTACAGAAGGCCTTGAAATCTCTAGAGAGGTGTTCTCTCAGGTTAAAAAAGATTTTTCCCACTTTCACAGGGGTCCTGTGCCACTAAGCTCAGCAAATGTGGAGGAATCATTGTATTTAGGAAAACAGAGGTCCCTGTGCTGGCCCAGAAGAACAAATATGCCTTAGGAAAACAAAGCAAAAACCAGCAGCCACAAGATGGAAATACTTTTCTTAGTGCCAATTATAATTCCACAAATGTATAAATATGTGTGGGGAAGTCATAGGGAGGAGGGAGCAATCTTGTTTTTTGCTATCCTGAAGACTAGGATGCAGAATAATGGCTTCAAACTACAGGAAAGGATATTCCGCCTGAACTTTAAGAAGAACTTCCCAACTGTGAGAGCTGTTCAGCAGTGGAACTCTCTGCCCCGGAGTGTGGTGGAGGCTCCTTCTTTGGAGGCTTTTAAACAGAGGCTGAATGGCCATCTGTCAGGGGTGCTTTGAATGCGATTTTCCTGTTTCTTGGCAGGGATGGACTGGATGGCCCATGAGGTCTTTTCTAACTCCATGATTCTATGATTCCAAGGTTTATGCTAGACTGAGGATTTATCTATATGAACAACAACAACAATATGAACTCATTTCAAATTATAATTATATGATTGTGTTTTTCTGCAGGGCGAAATGGGGTTGGATTGGATGCCCCTTGGTGTCTCTGCTAAGCCATGTATAAATATGTGAAAATATGTGAAAGGCTGTCATAAGGAAGAGGAAGCAAGCTTGTTTTCTGATGCCCTTGAAACTAGGACTGGAAGCAATGGGTTCAATTTACTGGAAAGGAAATTCCACCTGAACATTAGGAAGAACTTCCTCACTGTGAGAGCTGTTCAGCTGTGGAACTCTCTTTCCGGAGTGTGGTGGAGGCTCCTTCTTTGGAGGCTTTTAAGTGGCTGAATGGCCATCTGTCAGGGGTGCTTTTGTCAAAAATATTAAATATTAACTAAGTGTTTTTAATTACAAAATGTGAATCAAGCATTGAAAGGGTTAAATAGATACAATGACTCAGGAAGGCTGCAGTTCAATATAAGCAGATGTGCCTGTTGCTTAGTAGCAGTTAGTCTGAGGTAAACCTCAGTGGGAGAAAAGTCTCATTCTGTGAGGTCAGCTTCACAGTGTGAAGTAGGCCTTAGTCTATGAGAAGGCTGAATGTGAAAAAGCCTTGTGTGTGAAGTTCCAGTGTGAAGGTTGAACTTTATTTGTGTTGTGGAAACCATGTTCTTGTAAATAGTGAGACCATATCATTTTACTACAAAAAACCCTCCTATGGAAGATTGGTTTGACTGGATGGCCCATGAGATCTCTTCCAACTCTATGATTCTATGAAATGTGCATGGAAGCATTCAGGTTTGACAGAATTGCTTGTCATCAAATCTGATGAAGAGTTCAAAAGCTTTTACAGTCCCCAGTGAATTACTGTTGGTTCTTAGAAAGGACCAGCCTAGAAATTCTCAGTTTGGTAGATAACTGTTTACAAGTTGTTTCCACATAATTTCTTTTTTGCAAAGTATAAAGTATTTGAGAAATTGCGACTGTTACATAAGAAGAGATGACTTCACTAATTTTGCGGTCTAACTGGAACTGTTAGCTAATGCATGTGTTTTGTGCTTGAGGTTTACAGCATTCTAAGCTTTTAAAAGTATCCATTTAGTTACTTCTCAAAAACAGGAAAGTGACACCTTTTTAAAAAAGCTTGCAACTCTAAGGAAAAATAGCAAAAATAACTTATTTGGACAGCAACTCTAACTTGCCTTGGCATTGCAACTGTAACTTTATATATTTCTAAAGAAAGTTTCCAGATTCTAAATATATTGTCCAGTTTCTGGAACCACTGCAATTGACTTTACAGTTCCTTGGCATGATTATTTGGAAGTAAGCACCACTGACCAAAGGGGTTTGGTGATGAGCAAACCTGGAGTTCTCATCTGCTTATTGGGCCAAAGAACCAAACAGCCAATGGCACAATAGGGCTGACCACCTCCAAAGAATCCTGCCCAACAGGTGCTATTGGACAAAATACAGATATTGTAAACGTAACATGTGGCACCAACCCATGTCTATAAATATCAAACTGTGAACATGGCTGTTGAAAGTATTACATAAACACCAGAAAACAACATACACAGAGGAGAAGAGTTCAACAAACTGACAGTGTAGTAGAATCATAGATTTGGGTCTCATGGGCCATTGAGTCCAACCCCTTACTCAATGCAGGATCACTAGTTAAAGCAGTGTTGCAGGATCTCCAGTTAAAGCAATGTTTCTCAACCTGGTGGGGTTCAGAATGCTCTTTGATTGTAGGTTAACTATAAATCTCAGCAACTACAACTCCCAAATGTCAAAATCTATTTTCCCCAAACTCCACCAGTGTTCACATTTGGGCATATTGGGTATCTGTACCAAGTTTGGTCCAGATCCATCATTGTTTGAGTCCACAGTGCTCTCTGGATGTAGGTGAACCACAACTCCAAAACTCAAGGTCAATGCCCACCAAACCCTTCCAGTATTTTCTGTTGGTCATGGGAGTTCTGTGTGCGAAGTTTGGTTCAATTCTATTGTTGTCAGAGTTCAGGATGCTCTTTGATTGTAGGTGAACTATAAATCCCAGCAACTATAACTCCCAAATGATAAAATCAATACACCGCCCCAACCCCACCCATGTTGGGTATTCATGCCAAGTTTGGTCCAGTGAATGAAAATACATCCTACATTTCACATATTTACATTACGATTCATAACAGTAGCAAAATTACACTTATGAAGTAGCAACAAAAATAATTTTATGGTTGGTGGTCACCACAACATGAGGAATTGTATTAAGGCATTAGGAAAGTTGAGAACCACTGAGTTAAAGCATTCCCAGCAGGTAACTGTTTAGCCCAGGCATGGGCAAACTTCAGCCCTCCAGGTGTTTTTGACTTTAACTCCCACAATTACTAACAGCCTACTGGAGGACTCCACCACTTCTCTAGATAGTTGGTCCCACAGCCAAACTGCTCTCACTGCTAATACATTTTTTCTAATGTGTAATAGAAATCTACTCTTCTGTAACTTCCAACCATTAGATATGGTCAGCAAATTGTGAAGTGATTAAATGTGATATTTATTGTATTTTTGCAACATGGGGAGCAAGGATGCAAAGTTACTTATGGGATTGTCTCACCTAGTAGATGTTTTAGTTTAGAAAAGAAATGGAGAACCATTTTCTGCTCTGTCTTAGGGGGCAAAGTTTATTGGCTTGTGAATTGTGCTCAGTAGCAGACTAGCAGCCAATGGAACTGACGCAACAGACAGGTTGTGTGCTTCCCGTATATCACTCCAGTGAGGAATCTGCCTGCTGCCCATTGGACCACTTGAAGCTTCCGAACAGTCTGCAAAGGCAGCCCCACGTAGAGAGCACTGCAGTAGTCTATCTGGGATGTAACAAGAGCATGGACTACTGTGACCAAGTCTGTCTTCCCAAGGTATGGGCGCAACTGACGCACAAGTTTTAATTGTGCAAAAGCTTCCCTGGCTACCATCGAAACCTGGGGTTCCACGCTCAGTGATGAATCCAGGAGAACTCAGAAGATGTGAACCTGTGTCTTCAGGGGGAGTGTAACCCTGTCTAGCACAGGCTGTAAATCTATACCCTGTTCGGCCTTTCAACTGGCCAGAAGTACCTTTGTCTTGTCTTGATTCAATTCCAAATTGCTTGTCCTCATCCAAACATTATTTCGGGGCCTGAACAGCCTTCTTAGCAGCAGATGGAAAGGAGTGATAGAGTTGAACATCATCTGCGTACAGTTGGCATCGATCTCCAAAACTCTGGATGATCTCTCCCAACAGCTTCATGTAGATGTTAAACAACATGGAGGACAGTTCTGAACCCTGTGGGACCCCACAGGACAAACGCTGTGGGGCTGAGCAGGTGTCACCCAACAAAACCTTCTGAGAACTACCCTCCAGGAAGGACTGGAGCCACTGCAGAACAGTGTATCCAAGCCCCATTCCCGTCAGGCACCTCAGAAGGATACCGTGGTCTACTGTTTCAAAGGTAGCTCTCCCCCTGCCTTCATCTTCTGGGTCTCATCACTTTTCAGAGAACCTTAGACTCCAAACTCTGAGTCTGTAAGGATGTTAAAAACCCCAACGTTTCCCTACCTCCAGAGCATGTTCATGTTGCATGCCAATCCGGCTGTATCTTTCCATTTTGCTCATTCTCAGATTAACCAGTTGGACTATAAATGGGTTTTGCTGGTTGTTCCTGGCACCGTTAAAACTTGGAAATTTTCCTTCCAGAATGATTTTTCTTTCAAATGTGTCCTGAAGGCACTCTCTTTTTGAGTCAAGGAGCAGAAGTATTTTAAGCAAGGTAAACTCCCAAACAACAGTGACAGATTAAAAAAAAATACTTGGAGGCATAAACCAGCAAACAAGCATTGCAAACAGGCTGCAGTTCAGTCCACTAGAGGAAATGACTTTATTACAGTGAGGTGTGCAAAAATTGAACTGACTTTCATCAAAGGAGAGGGGCGGGAAACGGGGACAAATGATAAATGGAAGCAGAGATGTAGAGTTAATTGCCATTGGGAAGAATAGATGAGATGGCTAGCAGAAAGGGTAAATACGAAATTACACACACACACACACATATCCAAAGGTCTACTTTTAAGACTATAATGTATTGTATTATATTCTATAAAATCCAAATTAAGCCAGCTCAAACAAGGTATGTTGGTAAGGCCTTGGAGCTAATTCCTTTCAAACACTTGCAGTGGAAATAGACTGGATGGCCCTTTTGGTCTCTTTCAGCTCTATGATTCTAATATCAACATACAAACCACACATTTTATTACTCTGTTATCCCACATCTCACCATATCAAAACCATCTCTGAGTGCCACAGAAAACCCTATAAATATAAAATATAAATCTATGGACAATATGAAGGCACATACATACCCAAAGGAGCTGTTCATGGATCAAGAATTCCTTCTCACGTACTTAGGGAAGCTGGAAACATTTCATTTAGCTTAGTTATTTCAGAGGAAGGAACTCGCTAAACTCCATTTGAATATTCTTTGTCTTTAAACAAAAAGCCTATTATTGGAAATTCCATAACTTATTATTTGTATTGCTTGTGAATTGTCTTGGGCATCTAATTGTGCCCCCACTGTAAGCCGCCCTGAGTCCCCCCCGGGGTGAGAAGGGCGGGGTATAAGTAAATGAAATAATAATAATAATAATAATAATAATAATAATAATAATAAGTGCACCATAATCTTATTGAAACAGTAAAAATGATGTCACATCTATTTAGCAAATGTGAATCTCAATGAACATGTGGAGACCACGTTTTGAAAACCACTAGTCAAGAAAAACATGATCTTGTCAGAAGTCAACCCTTTGAACAAGCATTCATGTAATGGCACATAGGTAACTTAGCTGTTAAACTGAAGAACCATGTCTTTAAACTGCCAAGGATAAAGACATGCCACTACTATATTTGGTTTGCAGAGAATGGTTTTTCTTTGAAGTTGAAATTGCACTTAAAACATGCACCCAAGAGACAAAAACAAAGTACAGTAGTCTTCTTTGAAAATGACATCCCAGGTTTACTAACAAACTTCTTGTATATATTCAGCATACTAGCCCATATAGGCCAATGTCTTTAAGCATATAGATATAGTCCAAGCTGTATAACTGTACTCAAGGAGACACACTACATCCACCTCCATTGAGATCTAAAAGCATACTGAAAACAAAATGGAGTCCTGTGTCTGAAGCCCCTCCCACACCAAAGAGTTAAAGTCAAACTAGCAAACCAAAATGTACATACAATATAGGTTAAAGATTATACACATTTATAAATGGTTAGTGGAGGCATGGAAGGTTGCTATTTCCAACACCTATGAAATACACAGGGCTGTTAAAAGTTGATAGGTGACTTGAAAGCACATGCTTGCTGGTAACCAAAAGATGATGCAGAGCAGAGGAGAGTGTGAGCCCTGGCATCATAACTATTAGGAGAGCAAGAGGAAACTAATCAAGTAAATAAATACCAATCCCTCCCAGAAAAATCTTTGTACATTGCAGCAAATAATAATAATAATAATAATAATATGAAAGCCTTGAAAACTGTAGCAAGCTGCTATTTTCTTGACTTAAGCTGGGGATTTAGACTGAGCTCTGCAAAACAGCCCCCAAAACTGAAGGATTTGTACCCTCATCCAAGACTCAGGGCCCTGAAACTGGGCAACCATAATGAGGACACCTCCCTTTACCTAATAATAGGGCCAGGCCACTTCACATAGTTCAGATATTACTTTGCTGGAAAACCTAACCTATCTTTTTAGCAACACAAATGGCCCTCCTTTTGCTTCAGATTTTTAAATATTTTGTTTGGATTTGCCTTTCTCACAACAGAGTTTTGCCAACTATAGGAGCAAAACAGGAAGAATTTAATCTGTCTTTCTTTGCATTGCCCCCCACCCCTCCATTACTTCTTCATCTCCTGCTCTGTGTTTTCTGAGCATTCCCAGACTGTGACCTCTAGCCCTTAAAACATTGGAAAAAAGGGATGGGATGAGATGGGAAAGCAAAGCTGCGGTTGATGCACCCAGCTGACTGCATCCAATGGTTACAGCAAGTGCCTACAAATGCCTCCTTTCAGTCATTTGTGTTTACTGTAAAGCACCCCACTCAGAGATGCCATTCCTCCGGAGCATACTTATGTATCAAGCCTCCAGGTAGCTTTCCTGACACTGAAATAGTTCATGGACCAGTAAATGTTGATGCAATCCCAAGAAGCAAGCAGGAAAATTCCACCTGTTCTCTCTCCCTATTTTGTGGCCTCCCAAATCAATAAGGAGGCCACATTTGTTTGGGCTTGGGTGTGAAATGGATCATAACCTCTATTTATATTTATTGTGTCAGAAGCGAATCGAGGGTACAGTTGCAATATATTTAAAAACACAAACAAAGTTTAAAAACTTGGCATTATACTAAATGTGCTTTGACCAGTAGCTGGCCACTTGGGAGTGCCTCTAGTGTTGCTATAAGAAGGTCCTCCATTGTGCATGTTGCAGGGCTCAAGCTGCATTATAATAGGTGGTCTGTAGTTTGCTGTTATCCACATTCACATATTGTGGACTCCACTTTGTGGCCCCATTTATTAAAGTTAGTTCTACATCTTGTTTTGCCAGAGCGCAGTCTGTTCAGTGCCTTCCAAGTCGCCCAGTTTTCTGTGTGCCCAGGGGGGAGTCTCTCATATGGTAGCAGCCATGGCTTGAGGTTCCAGGGTTTTAGCCTGCCACTTTTGGACTCTTGCTTGCTAAGGTGTTCCTGCGAGTATCTCTTAGAAAACTATTTCTTGATTTAAGGCACTGGCATGCCGATATCCGAACAGGGAATGGGCCGAAGATGTGACTGCCTTGGTCCTTTCATTGCTGGCTGCTACTTCCCGGTGGATGTCAGGTGGTGCAATACTGGCTAAACAGTATAATTTCTCCAGTGGTGTAGGGCATACATATCCTGTGATAATGAGACACGTGTTATTAAGAGCCACATCCACTGTTTTATTGTGGTGAGATGTTTTCCACATTGGGCATGCGTATTCAGCAGCAGAGTAGCAAAGAGCAAGGGCAGATGTCTTCACTGTGTCTGGTCGTGATCCCCAGGTTGTGCCAGTCAACTTTCGTATAATATTATTTCTAGCACTCACTTTTTGCTTGATAGTCAAGCAGTGCTTCTTATAAGTCAATGATTATTGGAAATTGAAAAGAGAAAAAAGGAAGGAAGGAAGGACCTGGGAAGTTTGCAACATACAACACAGTCAATATAAACATATCTTAGAAGACAACTAGAGTCTGAAAAATATTATAATTTTGGACAACTCCTATAATTCCATTGCCAGTGGTCATACTACATGGAGGGTTTGAGGAGTTATGGTCCAGTGAAAGGCAAATTGTCCCAACTCTGAAGATAAATCATGCAAATCCAACAAGCTGGTGAGCTAAGCCCTCTCGACTGCCTTGAGCATTTCTTCCCAAGGGTTGCACTTCCTTGAACTTCCAGCATGAGAGTTTTTTTTTAGGCACCTTTGTGAACAAGAGCTGGCAAGAAACCTTATGATTAACAGCCATCACAGCATCCAGACAGTTTAAACACGGCTGGGAAAGAGAGGTGAGGGGGAGAGAGGGAGCCATTACACAGCTGGCTGGATGTTACTGTTGACCAAACATCCTGGCGGGTATGTTACAAGCTTGAGGGGATGGAAGCCAAAAGGGTGTTTACCTTGGATACAGTATAGCAATTTTTGCTAATGACTCTATACAGAGCAGCTTTGAAGTAGAAAGAGCAGGTAGGGTTTTCCCGCTTACATGTTCATTTTGTAAGCAGTGGGAAGAGGCTATGTGCCTTTAAGAAGTGCATACAAACAAGAGTTTTTTTCCAGAGTGGGGGGTCAGACACTCATGCTGCTGATAAAGTGAGGAATCTTCCAAGAAATATCATGAAAACTGGAAATATCCAGTTTGAGGGACCCTAGGACAAATGGCACTCTGACCAGCTCTTTCTGGCACTGATGTTATTTCATAGAATCATAGAATCAAAGAGTTGGAAGAGACCTCATGGGCCATCCAGTCCAACCCCCTGCCAAGAAGCAGGAATATTGCATTTCCCGATAACAATGCCCAGAACACCAAGAAAGTAACATCCCCAAGTTCTGAGTTACCTCTGCTTCTGCAGTCTTTGATATAAGAAGTTACCTCAAAGCTCTTGCTATTTTAATATTCACAGTGCTCTTAGTGTAATGGCCCACCATGGAATTGTGGAAAAATTCCAGTGGCTTTCATTCAGTATTGTATCCTGAAGTGCTACACAGTATGGGGTTGGAAAAGCAGGCAGCAGATAGACCCAGTTGTCTGACTGGAGAGCTAAGGGATTCCTTGATGTGCCAGAGCTCAGGGCTCAACAGCCACCTGAGGATGGTAGGCATTGGTATGGGGGACCACCTTCCACCTGGACACTGATACCCTCACTGCAGGAGAACATGCAGGTCAAGAATAGGGCTCCACAGTCACCTATGTACCCACTGCCAGGACACCGCACTTGGAGGACAATCTTACTTGGACAATGAGGGATAGCCAAATACACACATTTCTGCATAAATGACAGCTGTCACCATGGCTACTGGAGCCCCCAGTGGCAAAATGGGTTAAACCCTTGTGCCCCAGGACTGCTGACTGAAAGATCAGTGGTTTGAATCCGGGGAGTGGGGTGAGCTCCCATCTGTCAGCTCCAGCTTCCCATGCAGATCCAGATTCCCATGCTGGCAAAACATTTGGCTGTCTCCTGGGCAACGTCCTAGAAGATGGCCAATTCTCTTACACCAGAAGCAACTTGGAGTTTCTCAATTTGCTCCTGACATGAAAAAAACAAAAACAAACCCATGGCTACTAGAACCATAGAGCTGGAAGACAAGGGCTGTCCAATCCAATTCCCTGTTATGTAGTGATACACAAGCAAAGGCCAACCTCTATTTAAAAACCTCCAAAGAAGAAGACTCAATCACACTTCGAGGTGGAGTATTTCGCCATCAAACATCACCTATCACCACTAAATTCTTCCTAATAGAAGGAATTTCTTTTCCAGTAGGTTGACTCCATTGCTCCATGTACCAGTCTCTGAATCAGCAGAAGACAAGATTAATCCATCATCCATATGTCAAACTTTCAAATGTTTAAATATGGCTGTCATGTCCCCTCTTAACCTTCTCTTCTCCAGGTGGAACATACCCAGCTCACTCATATGGATTCATGGTTGCCAGACCTTTTACCATCTTGGTCAACTTCATCTGGACACATTCTAACCTGTCAATGTCCTTCTTGAATTCTGGTGCTCACAACTGAGAGATCTGCCCAAAGTAGAATAGACTGGTACTATTTTTCCTTTGATCTAGATAGCCTACTCCTCTTGATGCAGCCTTGAATTTCCTTGGCATTTTTAGTCACTAAATTATACTGTTGATTCGTGTTCAGCTTGTGGTCTACTACTAGATCCTCCTGTAGTGTTGTCAAGCCAGTTATCAGTACATGTCAGTGGCCCTTTGAATCCACTCTAGGTTTCTGTCTAAGCGCTAAATGAGCTATCCACAATGAATAACTTAATCTCAGGAGTGGGTTCAGTACCTTCAATGGTCCCTTTGAAGTTTAAATTGAAATACTAGTAGCCAGATATAGTTCATTTTCATGTTTTCCTCCTTTCTGTTGAAGTTGTCCACATGCTTGTAGATTTCAATGACTTCTCTGTGTAGTCTGACATGGTTGTGAGAGTGGTCCAGCATTTCTGTGTTCTCAAATGATATGCTGTGTCCAGATTGGTTCATCAAGTGCTCCGTTATGGCTAACTTCTCTGGTTGAATTAGTCTGCAGTGCTTTTCATGTTCCTTGATTTGTGGTTGGGCACTGTGTTTGGTGGTCCCTATGTAGATTTGTCCACAGCTGCATGGTATACAATATACTCCTGTAGATTTACTACCTCACTGGCATAGAGCCACCACCCACTATGGGAGGCAGCTCAAGACATGTTTGTACCTTAGTCAGAGAAACAACTTAAACAACTGCCCAAATTAAGACACATTGCACCTGAAGTCCATTCAGTTATTCTGGAACATGACGCAGGGAAAAAAATCTCCCCACACACCATACCTTCAACATTTCACAGACAAAAATCAGGGCATGTGGCCAAGCAACAGCAGTGTGTGGTAAAGATGGCAAAAGCTAGGAGAGGCTGTAGCAGTTTGCTTTTGCCTGAGCAACTGGGAAGAACAAACTTCTACATTGTCCTCTCCTCTGCCTTGCATGTAGTTCGATCAAGTGCAAAGTGCAGCAACTGAAATATGCTGAGAATGAAGGGGGAAAGTGGAAAGAGGGGAGAGAAATTGAGACAGGTTAAAAGCGGCTCAAGAAGTAGGATGACAGATTAATTAAGATGGTCTCTTGCCAAATCGATACAGTTTGGAGGATAGGTAAGGTAAAAATTTCCCTTGACATAAAGTTTAGTCGTGTCCAACTCTGAGGGGAGGTGCTCATCTCCATTTCTAAGCTGAAGAGCTGGTGTTGTCCGTAGACACCTCCAAGGTCATGTGGCCAGCATGACTGAATGTAGCACCATTACCTTCCTACAGAAGTGGTACCTATTAATCTAATTTCTGGAGGCAGTGCTCAGCTCTGTCCATGGGGAGGTGCTCTTGTTCCATTTTCAAGCCACAGATCCTGTTGACCGTAGAAACCTCTTGGTTGAGTTGCTAGCATGGCTGCATGGTCACCTTTATTACCTTGCCGTCAAAGTGGTACATATGATCTACTTACATTTGCATGTTTTTGAACTGCTAGGTTGGCAGAAACTGGACCTAACAGTGGGAGCTCATTCTGCTCCTCGGATTTGAACTACCAATCTTTTGGTCAGCAAGTTCAGCAGCTCAGTAGTTTAACCTGCTGTGCCACCAAGGGGCCCTTGGAGGATACGTCATACTACTGTTGGGAGAAGCACACCACTATATTTCTGCATTCCCTGCAAGGAAGAGTTCTCCTTTCCCATTTGATGCTATGAGGAAAATTAGAGCGAGACATATAATATATATCTCACTCCAATAAATGAATTCCCCAGGGTCATGCATGAAGCTTCTTGGCAGAGCTGAGGCCTGAATCTACAAATTGCAAAGCAATTTATGGATTGATTTATACTATAGTATAAATTTTATAAGACTATAAATTTTATCAGTTCCTATACCACACTTTTCGAAAGACATTTATTAATTATTTCTGCATTTAGAATATTTATACTCCCGCTGTTCCGCCAAAAAGGCTCCCAGAGCAGCTTGCAAATCATTTCCAGGACAGTTTACAAAGTGAAAACCAACACATCATAGCAATCGGTATGTATGCACCCAATAATACAACAGCAATAAAAAAAAACCACAATTAAAAGCAGCAGAAGAACCAGGTCAAAATATTTCTACAGCCTTCTCCAAATTAAATTTTAATCTGAATGCTGGGTTTTAAAAAGGCATTATGTCATTAATAGGAGATGACTTGTGATCCTATTGCATGCATGGATTTTTTTGTGTGGACGGAAGAGTGAGATTACATCTGACAACATTAATGGCAAATATGGATGTAAGGATATGAATGAGTATTTGTTATAGGGCTAAGACAGAGTGTCTGTAACCCCATATATCTTCACTGGAATCCCCCCCCCCCCCCCCCCCCCGTCCTTGAAGCCTATTGGATAGCATAAAAGGAACGGTGTAGCTTAGGCGTCCAATGGAGAGGAGTGATGGGCAGTGGGTGGAGCACGGCTAGGGCATAAAATGGGTTGCTCCCTCCCAATCACAGCATTGTGTGGCATCCAGAGTCTCAGAGGAAGGTGAATCTAGGCACCTTACAATGGCCAGCTTCGGTCTTTGCGCCTCGGTTCTGCTTTTGTGCTTGGTTAGAGGCAGCCTGCAGGGAGGTAAGTCTGGGTGGTTTTAAAAGGCATTAAGTCATTAATGGGATACGACTTGTGATCCTATTGCGTGTATGAATTTTTCGTGGATGCAAGAGTGGGATTACATCTGATTGTATTAGCCCCAAGTATGGATGCAAAGAGAGGTATGGGAAGTTTCATATCTTATCCCCCTATTAGATAGATAAAACAACCTTATCATGAGGAAAGGGAGATGTAATAAAGGCTTTACAAATTAGCAAGAGGAAGACAATAGAAAATTTTAAATCTATATTCACCTTGGGTTTTTTTTTATAGCCTTGATATGCCTATTACCTTCTTATACTTGTTATTTTATACTTGTTATTACTTTTTTAGACATTGATAATCTTTACTCAGCTGTGATATTAGTGGGTTGTTGTAGGTTTTTTCGGGCTGTATGGCCATGGTCTAGAGGCATTCTCTCCTGATGTTTCGCCTGCATCTATGGCAAGCATCCTCAGAGGTAGTGAAGCCTCTGAGGATGCTTGCCATAGATGCAGGCAAAACGTCAGGAGAGAATGCCTCTAGACCATGGCCATACAGCCCGAAAAAACCTACAACAACCCAGTGATTCCGGCCATGAAAGCCTTCGACAACACATGTGAGATTAGTTTTTCCACCATTATCAATTTATTTATTCATCACACTAGAGAATGAATCCACTTTAAATCCAGTTTCTGCCTCCTGCAGAATTCTGGGGTTTGTAGTTTAGGGAGGAGCCTTTAAGAGCCTCTCTAAACTACAAATTCTAGAATTCTGCAGGAAGCAGAAACCAGATTCTCTAGTGTGATGAAGTGGGGTTTTTTGTCAATTTTGATATTAACAAGCCTCTGTAATTTATAGAATGTATAAAAAAATTGAAACAAACAAATAAGAGCTATAAGAAGGTCCAACAAGTGATAAAAAATTATCAGAAGAAACACAGAGGGAGGCATATCCAGAAAATGCAAGAACTAAATAATGCCACTTCTTATCAATGTCTTTTTAGCTCAGGAGTTTACTTTTCACATGTACATTTCACCTGTAATTGACTAGTTAATGTTTGGATACAAACTTAATGTCAACACTCCTTCTGAGCAAAGAAGACCCAAAGAATGATGTAAAAAGAAGGACCAGACTATTGGGTATAAATAAATATTATATTTATTTATACCCCGCTTTATCTCTCCATGGCAATGGTGTCACCAGGGCAGAAACCCAAGGCTACAGTCAATTGGATCAGTTATAGCAGTGGTTCTCAACCTTCCTAATGCCGTGACCTCTTAATACAGTTCCTCATGTTGTGGTGACCCCAAAGATAAAATTATTTCCATTGCTACTTCATAACTGTAATTTTGCTACTGTTATGAATCGTAATTTAAGTATCTGATATTCAAGATGTATTTTGATTTACTGGGCCAAAATTGACAGAAATATCTGATATGCCCAAATTTTAATACTGGTGGGGTTGGGGGGAATTGATATTGTCATTTGGGAGTTGTAGTTGCTGGGATTTATAGTTCACCTAAAATTAAAGAGCATTCTGAACTTCACTAATGATGGAATTGAACCAAACTTGGCACACAGAACTCCCATGACCAACAGAAAATACTGGAAGGGTTTGGTGGGCGTTGACCTTGAGTTTTGGAGTTTTAGTTTATCTACACCCAGAGAGCACTGTGGATGTAAACAATGATGGATCTGGACCAAACATGGCATGAATACTCAATGTGCCCAAATGTGAACAGCGGTGGAGCTTTGGGAAAATAGACCTTGACATTTGGGAGTTGTAGTTGCTGGAATTTATAGTTCACCTAGAATTCTGGACCCCACCAATGATTGAAGTGGGCCAAAATTCCAGGTGTGATCTGACCAAGATAGAATAGAGGGGTAGCATGACTTCCCTGGATCTAGACACTAGACTCCTATTTATGCAGGCCAAAATCCCATTGGCTTTTTTAGCTGCCACATGACATGGTTGGCTCATGTTTAACTTGTTGTCCATGGGGCATTGAATATTGGCCTTGTGTATGTCATAATCTGCTCCGAGTCCCCTTGGAGATATAGAGCAGAATATAAATAAAGTGTATTATTATTATTATTATTATTATTATTATTATTATCTGAGTAATCCTTTGATATACTGCCACTACAAGTCAAGAGGCTCTTTGTAGAGTGAAGGGCCAAGAAAATCGAAGTCTAGAGACTTGGTATTTTGTCCCTAAGAAGCAGAAACCAAAGCCCATTATACCCAACTAGTTTTCATATCTACAAACCCTTTTGTCAAAATCCCTCTGTGGCTTCTGAGCCATCCCAAAAGTCTGATCTGGTGATTTACATGTTCTCTTTTCTATGCCACACCTCCGTCTGGCACAAAGATGCCACATTCCATCTGTGCCCTTGCCAACCTGGTACAGACAAAGATTTCCTCAGTGCCCTCACCAGGGGATGAAAGCTTGACACCTTCTTGCAAAGCCACAAAGGCAAGCAAGAAGGCCAGGAAACAAGGTGGGTCACAGGTGGGTTAAGGGCCAGAATATCTCTTTGCTCAGATTAAGTCATATTTTGACACTGGGGATCCAAGCTTTGAAAGAAGTTCTAAGGATAGACTCAAACCTGGCCTTAATGGATCTGGCACGACTGGTTGGAGATAGGTGTTTTCACATCAGTGGCTGGAAGGGAACAGCTTTCTTGGCAACTAGCTTTTTGGGGGCACCCTGAATGTGGATGCCTGCATGGACCACAGCCCATTTCAGACAAGTGCCAGCTGTGGAAAACCTTTCATGCAACTGGTAAAGTGATCTCCATGAAATGTTATACCACAAGCTATACACATACTGCAAAATTGTAGTAGCTTAATGCCACTAGCTAGCAGGTCCCTCTTCTGAATTACATCCATACGTTCTCCTGCCAAAGTCTTACACTGGATCTACCCTGCCCTATATACCAGGGTCTGATCCCAGATTATCTACTTTTATCTGAATTATATGGGTCTACACTGCCAGATAATGTGGGATACAGGGCCATTGGATAGACACATAGCTGCTGGAATGCACCTACCACAATCCTTCACCATTGGCACTGAGAGCTGATGGTAGTTGCAATCAGAAGTTTAGTTGCAATCAGAAGTTGCCTTTTTATTCAGAACAAGAGTGTCTTTGAACACAGTACTGTTCTATTCGGACTTCATCACACTAGAAAATGAATCCACCTTAAATTCGGTTGCTGCCTCATGCAGAATTCTGGGGTTTATAGTTTAGAGAGGAGCCTCTAACAGCCTCACTAAACTACAAACTCCAGAATTCTGCAGAAGGCAGAAACTGGATTTAAAGTGGATTCATTCTCTAGTGTGATGAAGCAGTTAGTTTGGAGACATTTGGCTGCCCTTTGAAATAAGGATTGTTGTCTAATTAAATGAATAATAAGGACACATTCTTTGAGACTGATGCAAAATGCTTCTGTGTTAGGGATGTGATTATTTGCATATGTGTGCATCTCCAGGGTCATTCACCTTTTTTGTTTTGTGGGTGCATTTCAGGAATAAAGCCACAAGGAAATGGACGAGGGGGTCTTTACCTTCCATCCCTGCTAAGAGGTGAGAATCCTGTGGCAAGTCCACAGCCTCCATGTTGTATTGTTTTATGTCCTCTGTTTTCACTGTTCCTCACAAAGGTTCACAGTATAAATCAAAACAAGACTGAGTTAAAACAAAACCATTATAAATAAACAAACTATCCTAGTTTGAAAAGCATTTGAAACATAATGGTAAAATTAAAAGTACACCACAAACACTTTATTAAAATATGTTTCTATAATAACAAGCTAGTTGCCGAAGACCATCCAAATAATAATAATAATAATAATAATAATAAGTATGGATTGTCGATGTTGCAATCCCATGTGATAGCAGGATTGAAGAGAAACAACTGGAAAAGCTGACACGATATGAGGATTTAAAGTTTGAACTACAAAGACTCTGGCGGAAGCCAGTCAAGGTGGTCCCAGTGGTGATGGGCACACTAGGTGCAGTGCCTAAAGACCGTGGCCTGTACTTAAACACAATCAGCACTGACAAAATTACCACCTGTCAGCTGCAAAAGGCCACCTTACTGGGATCTGCATGCATTATTCGACAATACATCATATAGTCCTAGACACTTGAGAAGTGTCCGACGTGTGATCCAATACAACAGCCAGCTAAGTGTCTGCTGTGGACTCACCTTGTTGTGTTTATAATAATAATAATAATAATAATAATAATAATAATAATAAAATTTTCTTACCCGCCTTTCCTCATGGCTCAAGGTGGGTTACAACATAGCCAAAAACACATAATTATCATAAACTTTGTATAAAATACCTATATTAAAATGTATTTGTACGAAATACACATATTAAAATACACAGAACAAAGATTAAAATATAGTGAACACAAGACACAAGTTTAAAATTCATGATTAAAACTGACATGAACAAAGGATTCCCCAGGCAGGAAGCAGCCAGGTTTTGAAGCTGCAAAGTTATTTAATTCTAATCAAGGTGGCCAGTTGCAACAGTCACACTTGCCTCCAACAGACAAGAGTTATTTCTCCCACCCTGGACATAATTCCACAGATATATAAACCCCACTTGCCTAGTTTCCTACAAATCTCACAACCTCCGAGGATGCTTGCCATAGATGTGGGCGAAACGTCAGGAGAGAATGCTTCTGGAACATGGCCATACAGCCCGGAAAACTCAAAGCAACCTCAAACTGACTGTGCTTGCCTGCTGGAGGTGGGGCTAAATATTCTAAGACACCAGATCCTGTCTGATCTTGGAAACTAAGTAGGTTCACCCTTGCTGAGTACTTGGATGGGAGATTGCCAATGAAATGCTAAAAGTAGCAAAGATACTAAAATATTGACAAAATATTCTGTTTGTTGTACTTGTTTGAGATATGACTTTGTTTCAGCCTTGTTAACAAAACAAGGTGTTACAATTAACTATGTTAGTTGTAACTTATTGCATCTAAGTTACAAATCCCAGTCTGCCTATGTTTGTTGAACTATTCTGGGCAATAACATTTCCAATCTCTTGAGCATTCCAGCCATCACTCACCCTCTCCCATAGGTCTGCTGAACTGAATGCTTTGTTTTTTATACCCCATCCTTCATAGGCGCAGGAGGAATGCAGCCAGCAGCTGGATTGGGACCTGCTGGTGTCAAGGCTGGTAAGTCGGAAAGCCGTCTGGAGGAAGTGCCTTCGTTTATTCCTTGATGCTGGAGAAAATTAAATACCCATCTTCATATTTGCCTACTGGTATTCATGCAGTACTAAAAAAAAAAAAACCTGGTATACTGATTTTTGCATCACTCTTTACATTAGCCCAACAGTATAGAATGGACAAATGTTAGCAAAAAGCAACTTAACCATCTTCTCTCCACTGTAAAAAAAAGTCTTCAAACCTGCAGTTTATTTGCCATTTGGGATATATTCTGTGAAAAATCCACATTTTGTTGTTGTTCAGGAGAGTGTATTTTCTATGCAGTGATGTTGTTTTCTGCATAGGAAACTTGCTTTTTTTGCTTTGCACGAAGAAAAGTTCAATAAAATACTGTAATTCAAATCATTTTACAAGCTTCTTAACAATGTTACTATTGGCATTGGCAAACTTCAGCTCTCTAGGTGATAGGCTGTTAGGAATTGTGGAAGTTGAAGTCCAAGACACCTGGAGGGCCAAAGTTTGCCCATGCCTGATATACATTATATAGCACTATGAAGAGGACTGCGCTGAGAAATGATTGTAACCGTGCCATGCACTGAACTTTGGCTAAAGGAGAATTTGAACCCAGGTCTCACTGATCCATATTACTCTAATATGTCCCTGCATTTTAATCCTCTCCTTTTTGTTTTTCACTCTACAGGCAGGTACCCTCCCTATGGGACCCAAGGACTACCTACAGGACTGGGTGAGTTTAACCATGCTGCTGGAATAAATTGCTCAGAAGTAAGGCATTTAAATGATACTTTACAGGCCCAAAGCTGATGAAGATGGATCTGTTTTCAATTGCTTCCACAATACTTTCAAAAATGGAAGCAGCACCTATGTATGAAGGCACAAGGAAGTGGCATTGAGGTGGTCTGGGCTTCTGAAGAGGCAGAAGAGAAGCACTATTTTGGAATGTAGTTGGGTTAGTCCTCACAGTTTTGAATATTGCTTCTCCATAATAAAAAAAAAAACCTGCAAGGAGGAAGCAAATGCAGCTGTTACTACTACTACTACTACTACTACTACTTATTATTATTATTATTATTATTATTATTATTATTATCCCATCACCATCTCCCCAAGGGAACTCAAGGCAGCTTACAAAGGCACTCCAAGGTACAGCATATAACATATAACATATGCTTTTGTCATAAGAAAGAGTAGGAACAAATTTACAGGCTGTGGAAACGGAACAGGAACAAACCTACAAATGGGTCTTCTAAATTGCAGCTTTGAGTTTTTGTTGGGTCTTGTCTTTGCAGGAGTACAGAACGGATATGGGGCTGGACGCGGCTATGGGGGCAAATTGGGGAAGCCAGGTAAGCAATGCATATCAACACCTGGGTCTCAGCTTAGCAAGATGGATCCCTTACCTTTAATGGTACTAGCACCTACGTATTATACCAGCTCGCTATATAATACCTCATAATCAAAGGCAGAGAAAGGTGGGGAAAGAAGACAGAACAAGATCTTCTGATAGGTAGTACCTTTGTTGGGTGAGTGGGTTTATTAACAAAAGACCCTCCTCAATGTACAGCAGAGTAACTTATTAGCAGCAGCGTGACCCAGCCCCAGTAGCCCAAAGTGATAAAAAGAACTCAATATAGTTGCAGTATTTACAATAACAGTGTTTCCACAACACAATAATGACCTTTATACTTCTTTCTTTGCTTCCATGCTGCGGTTCTTTCTTATGCAGATAAACACCTTCACTCTTATAGAGCCTCCTCCCACACCGAAAATGCACCAGAGGCCTTACTCACACAGAGCTTTACCTCGGACTCCTAAGGACAACACTAGCTTTGTCCCACTAACTCGTAATTTGCTGTACATTTAGTGAATGAAAATGCAAAACTTGGAATATCTACTTTTTAGATTAAGAATCCTCTAGCAAACACAGACACTGGCCTGGATGACTGAGAAATTCTGGGTGTTGTAGACTGAAAAAGTAACTTTTCCCTACTTTGTAGGTAAAGAATGCTGGGGACGGAGGGGCTTTTCTGTTAACAACTTTGGTTGCTGCCACAAATTCCTTAGCCACATATGTACTCAGAAACACCCTGGTCCTTAATATTTAGCATGACGTCTATCCACTTGAATATTTTTTTGCACCTGGTACAAGCTGGTAGCTTCTGTGTTCCAGTTTTTAAAAGTATATTTCCTCAAGCTTGGCATCTACATATCCCTGGTATGAAGGCTATCACAACCACAAATAAGAATAATCACAGAAACCAGTCTTTCTCACTTACTCTTACTGATCTTATCCGTCTATCCATCTATCCATATTATTCTCTTTTTAAATAATTTCTGCCTCCCTGCAGGTTATGGACTCCCAACTGGATATGGAGCAGGTAGGATAGCCTTTCTCTTGCTTATTTTGCTATGGTATATCTGGAGTTCTCCTTCCTCACTATCCATCTGTTGGACTGCTTTGATAATGTATTCTGCATGGCAGGCGGTTGGCCTTGATGTCCATTGTGGTTTCTTCCAGCTGTGATTTTATGACATGGGGATATATTTAAGAGCAGGGATTGGCTTCATATTCTCCCTCTATGCAGGCCTTCTCACCCAACACTTTTGATGTTGTAGGTAGTCCTTGTTAGAAATAGCAACCTTCTACAAGCCTCCTATACTAGTTATTTGTTATGTATATAATTCAAATTGCTTACTATATTGTATGTATGTTTTGATATGCAGTTTTCCCTTAACTCTATGTTTTTTGAGATTGTGGGAGGGACTGAAGATCATGTGACCAGATCTGAGACTATTCAGACTGAGACTCAGTTTGCATCAGAAGCAGTACAGTACAGTTTAGAAGTCAGTAGTGTCAGTATGCTTCAGTGTGTAATCAGTCTGTATTGAGTCAATGTTCAGTAGTGTATTAGACTGAAGAGATTGTTAGTCTGTATGCAACAGAGAAGAGATTGTATGTATGTTTATGGCATCTAATTGTTGCCAATCTGTACGCCGTCCTGAGTTGTCTTCAGGCTGAAAAGAGCAGGATAAAAATGCTGTAAATAAATAAACTTACTGTTTAAACTCTCAACCAATAAGAAATGCACCTGTATGCTGAATACATGAAGTTTGTAGGTAAATCAACTGTGTTACTTTTAATGAAGACTACCTAATTTTTGTTCTCTTGAGTGAATGATTTAAAAGCAATATATTTTATGGAAGAGTAGATGCGTTTTGGGCAACTGAAGATCCATTATATATTTTGTGCATTGGCATATCTTTGTTCCTAACAGTTCAGAGAGATAACCAGGTATATCAGTCTAACAACTGAGAAACCTAATTTGCCTTTCACAAATACTAGCGGATATTTACCACTAAGGAGAAGATTCATTCAAACAAGTATTTAACTCTTCTCAGGAGGATCATACTTTACAAAAGAGTTGTGATTATTCCAAATAGTGTGAATGCCAATTCATCTCCAAAAGGGTCACGTTTCCAAAAGGCTATGGATATTTCTGGTTTCCCAAAAGTCTTTAAAAAAAGCCATGCCTTTCCAAAAGCACTGACACCATTTCTGCCTCCTGAATTGCTTTGCTTTCCATTCCAATCAAATCCAAAATGAAAGGGATACTCTACCAGGGCTTTATAGTGTTGGTGGGTTTCTATGCATCCTTGTAAGCTGATAAGCTGCTGCTGAATTCCTGAAAGAACTGTGGCAGCAGCATGAAATTCAGTGGTGGCCATCAGTTTCATCAGGGGGAGAGTGGGGGAGGGGGATTCCAATACAGGCCTCCTAATTTGAAGAGGTTGCTCATCCTAAAGTGCTCGGGTGGGGTGAGATAACTGTAGCCCAAAAAAAGTAACTTTTCTGATAAAGTTTTAAAACTACTTTCTGCTTTTCAGTGCCATACAATGTTAAATTGAAATCTGAGGAATGAAATTTTATAAACAAACACACCAACAATGCTCATTGGAGTATCCCTTTCTGCATCATTATAGTTCAGGATGCAATATTGTTTTCCAGGATACAGAGACCTCGGTTATCCCCGTGCTGGCTTTCCCTTGGCAGGTGAGTACTTCACAGATACTTTTCCTCTCCTTTTCTCTCACAATTCAAATGTTACCAGACTTCCATATTTGCTCTTTGACATGACAAAAGCTGCACATGTTTTGCTGAACGTCCCATTTTAAAATACAAAGACCACGAGGGACTGCCAGGTCGTTCTATGTATTCTGAGCCCCAGGTGTATTTCTTGATGGAAATGTCAAATGTTTCACTTATTTTCTCACATTGATTTAGGGTCCTCCGTGGTGGTGGAATTCAACCCCACACTGCTCAAGTCTCAAGACCTCAACAAGGAGCAATTAGTTAGTTATTTTAGTATAGACTAAGGAAATGTTTTTCAACCTTTCTGATACCGCAGTCCCTTAATACAGTTCCTCAGGTTGTGGTGACCCACAATCATAAAATTAGTTTTGTTGCTACTTCATAACTGTAATTGTACTACTGTTAAATAGCTGATATGCAGGATAAATTTTCGTTCACTGGACCAAATTTGGCACAAATATCCAATACGTACAAATTTGAATACTGGTGGGGTTGGTGGGAGGGAATTGATTTTGTCATTTGGGAGTTGTAGTTGCTGGGATTTATAGTTCACCTACAATCACCTAACAGGTGATGGGCGGGGTGAAGTCCAATAATAAAGGAGTTCCTCAGCAATCTAAACTGTACTGCAATATTTATTTATTTATTTAGTCCATTTGTACCCCATCCTTCTCACCCCTTGGGGTGGGGGGGCTCAGGGTGGCTTTACAACAAGCACTCATTTGAGTGCTAACCACAGTCACAGACACATTTAAACAGATCATTAAAATACATTACATTTAAAAATATTTGATATGTTTTCATGCTTTTATGTAAAGGTTATATGAGTGAAATATGGACCAGGCTGTGGCGCAGCTAGTTAGTAGTCAGCTGCATTAAGTCACTACTGACCAAGAGGTCATGAGTTCGAAGCCATTTCAGGTTAGAGTAAGCTCCCAACCATTAATAGTCTAGCTTGCTGCCAACCTACGCAACCCAAAAGACCATTGCATCTGTCAAGTAGGAAATTTAGGTACTGCTTTATGTGAAGAGGCTAATTTAACTAATTTATGACACCATAAAACCTTCCAACAGTGTACGTAAGAATGAGGAAATACTCCATCAAGGCCTGGTGTCACAAGTGGATGGTGAAGTGGCAGCTCCCCCTGTGGCCAGAATTGAGCATACCATCATGAAGCCAGAAGCGCTGGAATGCTAAATTGCCTCTGTGTCTGTCTATATATGTTGTATGTCTATGGCACTGAATGTTTGCCATGTATATGTGCATTGTAATCTGCCCAGAGTCCCCTGCAGGGTGAGAAGGGCAGAATAGAAATAGTGCAAATAAATAAATAAGGATATGAAATGTTACTAATGTTAGTTACCTGAAATGTTACTTTTAATGTTAGTTACCTGAAATGTTGTATCTCTCTTCTCAAGGTGGAAAAATAGACTTCAGAGCAGATTCTCTAGGGCGTATACATCCCTATGCATGAACATTAGTGTCATCACATAGTTTCAAAGCTAGCAGATCTTGCAGGTATTATCAGACAGTTATGTTCCTCTAAATCTATGTATAAGCAGCAGAACAAATGCTGTATTGGATATTAAATCTGCAAGGGACACACTCAAGTCAAATAAATGGATATTGCCTATGAAAAGCTGAGGCAAGCTTCGGCAATATAAATTAGGAGGAAGGGCTCAGACAGGAGATTTGGGCATGGTAAAAGAATTGTTACAACCACTTCTCTATTTTTATCTGTGAAATGTTATTATAATATCCTGTGATGCCATTAATCAGAGCTGTATGCATGCAGTCAGGCTAGACAGGTGAAAAATATATCATCTTGAAGAGCTCTGCTTTTGTTTAGAACTTATTGACTGTGAGCAGTCTCTTATGAACCTTCAAAAACCAGGCAGTGACTCCATAACATGGTCAGGGGTAGCGAAGCAGGGCATGAATGATTTATATAGCCTCCCCTCTACCCCTGCTTGCCATTATTATTGGAAGCATATTGTGCAAACTAAGCACATGTATGCAAATATATTCAGTGTTTTGTCAAAAGTTTTCATGGCTGGAATCACTAGGGTGTTGTGAGTTTTCCGGGCTGTATGGCCATGTTCCAGAAGCATTCTCTCCTGACATTTCACCTGCAACTATAGGATCCCCTGGTGGCGCAGTGCGTTAAACCCCTGTGCTGGCAGGACTGAAGACCGACAGGTCGCAGGTTCGAATCCAGGGAGAGGCGGATGAGCTCCCTCTATCAGCTCCAGCTCCTCATGTGGGGACATGAGAGAAGCCTCCCACAAGGATGATAAAATATCAAATCATCCGGGCGTCCCCTGGGCAACATCCTTGCAGACGGCCAATTTTCTCACACCAGAAGTGACTTGCAGTTTCTCAAGCCGCTCCTGACAGGAAAAAAAAACCCTGCAACTATGGTGGGCATCCTTAGAGATTGTGAGGTCACAACCTCTGAGGATGCCTACAATGGATTCAGGCGAAATGTCAGGAGAGAATGCTTCTGGAACATGGCCATACAGCCCAGAAAACTCACAACAACCACAATTCAGGTCACTTTTCTTAATGCAGGATTTTTTTTTCTTTTTCTTTTTCTCTTTTGTTGCATAAATTACACAAATACAGTCTTAAATCTTTCTATTTTTCTAGTTTGACTAACTAATTCTCCCTTTAACTTACAGGTCTTGGTACAAGAGGCAAGCCTCCCAAAGCAGGTAAATGGCATGTTGGCTATTCTATTGTCTTTCCTGAGTAATGAATATCAGTGTGCCGCAGTTCCACATACATAAATAATCCATTATTTTGAGAATATTCATTCTGTTTAAGCAAAAAACAGAACTGGAGCCCCCAGTGGCGCAGTGGGTTAAACCACTGAGCTGCAAACCTGTTGACCAAAAGGTTGCAGGTTCGAATCCTGGGAGCGGCGTGAGCTTCCACTGTCAACCCCGTCTTCTGCCAACCTAGCAGTTTGAAAACATGCAAAATGTGAGTAGATCAATAGGTACCACTCTGGCAGGAAGGTAATGGTGCTCCATGCAGTCATGTCAGCCACATGACCTGGAGGTGTCAATGGACAACGCCAGCTCTTCGGCTTAGAAATGGAGATGAGCACTAACCGCCAGAGTCGGACACGACTGGACAATATCAGGGGAAAACCTTTACCTTTACCTTAAAAGGAAAAGCAAGTCATCCGCCTACTATTGATCTTTGTCTTCTCCTCCTCTTCCTTTTCTTATATTTATGTCCCACTTAAACTCTTTTAAAAGAGACTTATAGCCTTTTCTCAACCTGTTGTTACTACACTCTGCCTAATGCTAGGGCAAGCCAGCCTTTAAGCCACATTTCTTTAAATTTCCCACCTCTTTTTGTGTCCTCTTCCAATGTGCCTCTGCACAATTCTGACATGAGTCAAGCAGAGCATTACTAGTCCGAGCCTTCATTCAGCCTCAAAATATAACTTGTGCAAAGAGAATAGTTTCTCCTGTGTATTTATCCCTTTCAGCAGGCTATGGGGCAGGACCCAGTGCTGGTGGTTATCCAGCAGTAGGACTACAGCAAGGTAAGCTCCAAGAAGGGATGGGATTACTACATAGGGATTCTAGCACCAAAACATGAGCAGGGATTGGGGAGAAAGTCATTGGGAACTCTCCAAGGTGTTCATTATTTGTCCAGAGAGAAGCCATGCAGTTCAACCCTGTCCTCTGCCTTATAACCCCTGCCCTGTTTGTTCAGGGAGAGCATTCTGCTTTCAGGAGCAAATATTTGTGTTTTGAAGGGCTTTGGGTACAAATGTCCATTTGAAGCCATGGCTTCAATCAGTGTGGGCAGCTGTAATATCTCTGGGGGCCCATGTTTTCCCCGTTTCTTTCTGGGGGCTAAAATAACTGCCAAAAACAGTCAGTCCTCCCCTCAAAATGGCAAGAAGTCAACTTCTGATTTTGAATAACTGATATTTTTACTGTTAGAGAGTACTGCAAGTTATTTAAAAAGAGAATGGCCTCTTCTGCAGTTCACTCTCTGGAGTAACAGAAAAAGAGTGGCCAAGGGAGTCTTAAAGGAATATTGAGCATCGGAAACAGCCTTACAGACTGAATACTTGGTTTGACTTGAGTTAGCTCCATTGGCTGCCAGTCTGCTACCGAGCACGATTCAAAGTGCTGGCTTTAGCCTATAAAGTCTTACATGCTTCCAATCCAGCTTACGTATCAGAATGTATCTCCTTCTACAAACTATCTCAGACATTAGCATCTGTCGGGGAGGCCCTACTCTCGTTCCTCCCTCCTTCACAAGCATGGCTTGTGGGGATGAGAGGCAGGGCCTTCTCAGTGGTGGCCCCTTGGCTGTGGAACTCCCTCTCATGTGAAATCAGATCAGTCCCCTCCCTCGTGACCTTCAGAAAAAAAGCTAAAAATGTGGTTGTGAGATCAAGCTTTCAGACAGCAATCTCCAAGTACAATAAGTGAATGCAGAATAGTGCAATGACAATTGGAATGGCCTTTGACTATTTTATAATAATTTATAATTAAAGTTACATGATTTTAATAAGTGTTTTTAATGTTTGATATTGCTTTTAATGCATTGTTTGTCTCTGTGTGGCATTGAATTGTGCCTTATAAGTAAGCTGCTCTGAGTCCCCTTTGGGGGTGAGAAGGGCAAGGTATAATTGTGGCAAATAAATAAATTGATAATATTCCAAGGAGGGAAAGGAGTTGTCATTTTTATCTTTTTGTTTGTTTGTTTCTTCCGTGCTCTCTTCAACAGCTTATCCTGGCAGCATGGGAGCTGGTGGTTATCCAAGCAGTGGACTCCAGAATGGATATGGCAATGGTGAGGGAAGTGGGAAAGAGAGAGGGATGGGGTGACAGAATGAATCATGGCTCAGATTGTCACCCCACAGCTTCCAATTGTCCAGATTTGGCAGAGATAGCTGTGATTTAAACCTCTGTTTTCCACTTTGTGAATGTCTTTTTAAATATCCTAATTCCCTCGCACTTTCACCTTTGTTCCATTGCTACAAACTGAGTGCTAGATGAAAAAGTCAGGGGAGAGAGAGGAAGGGAAGGATCCGATCTTTCCCAGTAGGTTCAAGCAAAGGCAAACGTCAGCATTCTCTCCTAACTTTTGTGTTCTTCTCATCTATAATTGTCACCTTCTTGACCATACTCAGCAATTGCATGGCCACACATGTGCTAGATTTGATCTGTGAAATGCTGAAAGGTATGTGGTCCGTTTCACACAATACAATCATAGCACTAGGGTTCCACTTTAAATGTTCTGATAGCATCCTTTGGAATCTTGGGTTTTTAATTTGATTTGATTTAATTCTAAGCTCTCTGGCTTTAGAATTTGAACCCTGCACCTCCTCTCTTTATAGCAGTTGTTCCCAACCTATGGTTCGTGGACCACCAGTGGTCCCTAAGAACTAAAATATGGTCCGCGGCTTCACCTTTACTACACTGTTGCAACGAGAGCAACTATCTTGTGAAACCCACTTATAGTGCTGAAGCAACAGGGAGGGGAGAGGCTGACAAGCCACAAAAGTCATGGCAACAAGCCTCCTGACTGCTTCTCCTCCCTCCCCCTGAGCTGAGCCATTCCATGTGGTGCCTGGAAGTGGGGGCAACTTGGTGTTTTTTAGGCCTGTTCCTGAGGTTATTTGGGGTGCTTATTCAGAAAATTGCATTGGATAGACCACATCAGCCCTAGATGATTAAATATGGTTTTCTGTGGGTTAGCAGATGGTGACTACTGGATGGCATATGTTCTGTATCAGAAACTAGAGCTGATGTGATCTAGCCAATGCAATTTTATGAATCAGCATCCCAAATAACCAAACTGAATCTAAAGTTGACCAAAACAGATTCATAACCCATTTGGTACTAAGCAAAGCAAAGTTTATTGAATAGTCCACTGACCGTATCAACATTAAAAACAAAAACAGAAATGTACACAAATAGACAATAGACAATAATCACTACCCTAAAACTCCCATAATAGTGAACATTCAAACTTGATTAAGTTAAAAGATAATTAAAAATATCATCATTAAAATGCCAAGGTAAAATTTCAAACCACAAAAATTAAAAACAAAGGTTAAAACAAAACTTAAAATAGACCAGCTATTACACAATCCCAGGCCACTTCAGGTATCTGCATCACCCCTACAGTTTACCCCAATCACCTCCAGATATGCAGTTCTCGGCTGTGTTGCTTTATGAAGGAAAAGGGCTGTTTGGTGTGTTATCTTAGCATTCTGGCCAGCCATTAAGAATGTAGTTTTGATATGGGGATCCCAGTGTATAATGAATGGTCCGAGGTATTGATTTCTCTCTTTGTTGTACAAAATACAACTAAACAGTACATGTGTAATATCCTCTACCTCTGTTGCCCCACAGATACAGAAACGTTCATTATACGGAACTTGGTTAAACCTTCCATGTTTAACCATTGTATCTGTCTGTTCGAATCGGGTTCTAGTGAATACCCTCCTTAGATGTTTAGGCATTTCTGTCTTTAGGTATTCAGCTGTTTGAAAAGTATGTTTGAAGTGACTTAACCATTTCAGTGAGCCGGCTTTACTAAGGGTGGCAATGTCTTTCTGAGGGCGATCTGGCTGCGACATCTGTCACCCCATTGATCACCAGGGTTGATTCTGCTGATCTGGCTGGATAGGCAGGTGTCCCCTTCCTCCCTCACCGCTCCATGTGTGTCCCTACTGAAGCCAAGCGCTCGGTGGAAGAGGACGTCCCAGGTATAGAAGGAGTGTACCGAGGTCTCCATTTGGTACTAATGTTGGAGAGTGGTCCCTGGTCAAAGTAGTCCCTGGTCAAGTGGTCCTTGGTCAATAAAAGGTTGGGAACCACTGTTTTATAGTGAGTCATCTACTAATTCAAAAATAGGGAGTAAAAAAAAATCAAAGAGCAACTCTTCTTGAATATAATTTTCATCATTCCAAAATGTCCAGAAGGTGGAGCTGTTGATCAACATGATGAAGAAGAACCACTTTAAAAGCATCTCTTCAAACATGTTTATTCGTGCACAAAGTAACTTTCTAATTTAGCAGCTTTCAGCAGGGTTTGTGTAAATAACATCACAAAGATATGGTTTATGCATCTTTTCCAGGATATGGAGCTGGAAGCAATGGATTTGCTGGTGCTGGGTCTCAGCCAGGTGGATATGGTAATGGCAATGGTAATGGAGTGTCTTTATGTCGTATTTATTTCTCTTCCTTTTTCCATGGACCTTGGAATTGGGGGGGTTTTTTGGTACAACAAACCTGTGAGGTATATTCGATTGAGAAATGGTGATTTGTTCAAGGCCTCCTTCGATTTGTCATGGTGACATATTCAAAGTAATTCATGTCTAAAGGCAACATTGATGGCTACACCTCATTGGTAACATTAAGGTAAAGAATGTAAGGTTTCAGTGAGTTATAAAAGATGTACAAAAAGACAGAATTTTGAAAAGTTAGTTTGAAAAATCACCACTGTAAACTCCAGTCAACAAGATTTTCAGTGGAGAATGTTGTGAGTTGCATTCTCCAAAAGTAACTTCTAAGATGTGACTCACCAGCAACTAGTAGGAAAGAAAAAGCAGGCAACAGAAGTCAAATGTCAACTCCAGAAATGCAAGAAATATCAGCTACAGAAAATGTAATACAAGACCAGTCTCAGATGCATTGTTATCCAGGGTAGAGGAAAATATGGCTCCCTGTCCCCAGGACACTAACTGAATCTTATTTTGACACTGTGATGGTGCAGTCTCAATTTCAGGTGCAGGGGAGAAAAATTTTTAGCAGCAGGAAGCAAATGGAATTAACTTCTTTTTAATTTCAACTTTCCAAAAATAGTCTCTACTGGACCAAAAATGGCCTGGGGTCTACTAAAACATAGCAGAAATTGCCCTACACCCTCTAAAAGGCTTTTAGAGACAAAAAAGTTAAATCTACTAGGTGGCCCATGGTGTGATGGAAATGCTGTCCACACACTCCTTGAGTCACTTCTAGGAGCATTTTGGACCCAAAAAGGTTTTCTTTCTTTGAGCTGGGTTTTGCCTATCCCTGATATAAACCTTGAGTCCATTGAGGATAAATGATAGTGAAATGAAAAGCTGTGTACAGAGATCTTGGGGTCTGTCTCTTTTGCAGGTGTCCAAATGCCCTATAGCAGTCAATTAGGCAGCCCTGCTGGAGATCCCACTGCTGCCAAATATGGAGGTGAGTGTTCTTGTTGGTACATAAGGAAAACCAACCTTTCCCAGGCCATTGACAGCCTGGCAAACTGTTGTATGTAATGAAAAGAAACTGGGATTACTTGGAAAGTGCTTAGCTTTCATAAGCACTTTGGTGTCAGGATGAACCGACCTTCCTTTCTATCTTAAAGGGCTTCTGTTGCCCTTTCCTGATTCCCATCTACATTACAGGTGCAGGACAGCTCCCATACAGCGGTCAACCACAGCAATCAGATGGTGCTGGTCTGGGAGGAGACTATGGTGCTGGGAGATATGGTAAGTTGAGAAATAGGATGTCTTGCAAGTAGGATGCTTGATTTCTGCAAAAAGAACCAAATTTTGAATCAATTTAAACTTTAATCCCCAACAAGAACGGCAACCATCTAGTCTCCACACCAAAGCTGGGCACCTTCTGGAGATCGGGCAGTTAGATTGGATCCCCACTGGAGCCACATCAGTGGTGGCATTGCTGATTTTGCCACACGTGTCATCACAGTGCCACAAAATGGCAGCAGCAACAGGTGGCACTCCTAGTGAAAAAAGAGGGGAAGGAAAGGTGGGAGAGAGCAGTGCTAGGTGTCAGGCAGTCATCTTGGTGGGACTGCTTTTATAGATTGAACTTGTGGAGTAGAATAGGGGCAACCCTTAAGGATAGGGATAGGAATCATGTCCACAGAGAAGTTCAGGGCAGCTCTTGCTAATCTTCACAGTAACACCCGTTTCCTCCCCTTTTAAAAAAAAATTGGCCAGAAACCCCTGCTTTTCAGTCAGATATATTCTAAATGCAATAATACATTACTTCAGGAGTTCCTCACTTCAAAAGAAGGGGGAGACCCTTCATCCAGCAGCCAACAAGGTGTGTGGGAGTAACAAAACATCACTTTTAGTCAATCAAAATGGTAGTTAGAATGGTACACTGGCCCTTCAAAGATCCAGAGGTGATGGAAATCTACTGGTGAATAGCTGTGGGTTTTGTCATATTTCCATGTCTGTGGTAGGATGAGATCAGCTGCTATACAGTCTTCAACCTGCCAAATTTGGGGCTGAAGATAAACCAGGACCATATGACTATTCAATTTAGCAACCACATTCCACCTTCCTTTTCTTAGTTTTCCTGCAAATTACAACTCATTTCTGATGCCCTCCCTGAACTTAGTCTTCCTCTTCCCAACAAGCATGGAATAATCTTCTGGTCTAGTTCATTTCAATTTAGTCTTCTTCTCTGAAAGAGTTAAATTGGCTCGTCCACAAGACTGCCTCTTGCCAAAATCCACTTGTGAGAACATCTAGTCTTCCCTCCTCCCAGATCTAATGACACCACTGGGCTAGTATTTTGAAATGTGTTTCTAGATACTTAGTAAATGAAGCCAGTCCAAACGTGTCTAGGGATATTTGCAAATTATTATCTGTCAGAGGGCAAGCCTATTGGGCAGGAGTGAAGTCTGTAGCATCTTCCATTTTAGGAATTAGTTCCCACTTGTCTCTTTTATCCAGGTGGGCCTTAGCTGTCATATGGGCCACAACTTGCCCAGAATGCAGGGCTAAATAGCAGGGAGTTTCACCTTGCAAGAGTGGTGGCAAGCAAAATATAGGTTGGGCTGAGAGGAGTCTGAGTAGTTGCCAAAGTAGCTTCAGGGGCCCAATTGGCCCTTAGGCTGCATTTTGTTTAATGATTGATCTGTTTTGCTCTGTTGTTGTTTATTTGTTTAGTTATTTCTGACTCTTTGTGATCTCATGGACTAGCCCACGCCAGAGCTCCCTGTCGGCTGTTGCCACTCCCAGCTCCTTCAAGGTCAACCAAGTTGCTTCAAGGAGACCATCCATCCATCTTACCCTTGGTCAGCGCCTCTTCCTTTTCCCTTTCATTTTCCCCAGCATCATTGTCTTCTCCAAGTTTTCCTGTCTTCTCATTATGTGGCCAAAGTACTTCACCTTTGCCTCTAATATCCTTCCCTCCAGTGAACAGCTGAGCATTATTTCCTGGAGTATGGGCTGGTTTGATCTTCTTGATCAACACCACAGTTCAAAAATGTCTATATTCCTTCGTTCAGCCTTCCTTATGGTCCAGTTGTCACATCCATAGGTTACTATGAGGAATACCATTGCTTTAACTATGTGGATCTTTGTTGTCAGTGTGATGTCTCTTCTCTTCACTATTTTATCGAGATTGGTCATTGCTCTCCTCCCAAGTAGTAAGCGTCTTTGGATTCATTGGCTGCAGTCTGCATCTGCAGTAATATTTGCTTCTAGAAGTACAAAGTCTATCACTGCCTTCACATTTTCTCCCTCTATTTGCCAGTTATCAATCAGTCTGACTGCCATAATCTTGGTTTTTTTTAATGTTTAACTGCAACCCAGCATTTGAACTTTCTTCTGTTACCTTGGTTATAAGCCTCCTCAGCTCCTCGCTTTCAACCATCAAAGTGGTATCATCTGCATATCTATGGTTGTTAATGTTTCATCCAGCAATTTTAACTCCAGCCTTGGATTCATCAGGCCCCGCACGTCGCATGGTGTGTTCTGCATATAAGTTGAATAGGTAGGGTGAAAGTAGACAGCCCTACCATATTCCTTCCTAATCTTGAACCAATTTGTTTTTCCAAGGTCTGTTCTTACTGTTGCAACTTGGTTGTTATACAGATTCCTCAGGAGACAGACAAGGTGACTTGGTATCCCCTTATCACCAAGAACTTTCCACAATTTATTACGTTTTGCTTTAGACAGGAGGAAAGTGTTGGGTGCAAACTAGCATAGCAGCAACAATTTACAAGGCTTTGGGTTTTGTTTTGTTTCATTTTTGCTGTAACTTGCTGAGAAGAAAGTGGGATATGATGTATTTAGTTAGATTTCCTCTTTCCTTCCTAATTGTTATGGTGCAAGGACTCGCTCTCCACTCTGCTGTGCATCCACCTGGCTAGAAACAACTGGGCTAGATTAAATGTTCCTTATCCCCATCTTCCTAAGTGAGAAAAATAATCCTATTATTTCACCTTGATCTTTGAACAGCCACTTTAGCTAAGATTTTTTTTCTTACTATCCAAAGATTTATTCTCTTTCTCACTTTCTCCCCAACCTCATGCTTTGTATGTATTTAATTTAAAGTTGTAAGCAACAGTTGTTGCTATTTAATGCATACCATTTAATGATATCACCAAGGGCTCTTCCCAGGCCTCAGGCTTTGGCTGGAAAACTCAGTGCTTTGGATGATCCTGAACAGCAACACTAACTGAGGATGTTGAGTCACTGGATTCTCTCTCCCTTGCAATGTGTGCAGAGAATCCCCCCAGAATGCTAATCAAGGTGGCCAATTGAAACATTCAGACCTATCTCCAACAGACAAGTGTTATTTCCCCCACCCTGGACATTCCACAAATATATAAACCCTATTTTCTTAGTTTCCAACAGACCTCACAACTTCTGAGGATGCCTGCTATAGATGTAGGTGAAATGTCAGGAGAGAATGCTTCTGGAACATGGCCATACATAATGAAAAACTAACAACAACCCAATTCCCCCAGAGCTAGAGTGCCAGAGGAAGTGACCACGAGGGGAAATCGCAGTGACCACGAGGGGAAATAAATGGATGTGAGATGAGCTTTTTGTTTTAAATGCTTACTTCTTTTTCACCCTCTGCTTCCTTTTCCACTCTGTGCAGGTAATGGAAATGGCCTGGGATATATGAATGGTGGAGAAGCTAATGGGCTGGGGGCAGGTAAGATGGAGGGATCTTTTAAGAAGATACTTTAAAACCTCACCCTCTCCAGTTGAGCTCCTGTAACAGTCTTTTCACCCTTTGCTTGAAAAAAATTGTATCTGATACTAATTTGGTGTAATTGAAAGCACTTTCTGCAACTGTGCCTTCACTTTACATTCACATATACATTCTCTGCGCTTAGCTTTTGGCTCTCACTCTGTCTGGCAGGTGCATATGGTCCTCTTGGAGCCGGGCAAGCACAAAGAGGGTATGGTGGTCCACTAAGCCCTGGACAAACACTGGGAGGCTATGGTAGGTGACCCCGTATTTGTGTTATAGATCCAAATGTGAGGAACCCCTTCCTGCCCCACCACTATTATACCCAAGTTTGTAGTTCCTGTGTGTATCTTTATTTGTATAATCCTATCATGTGATGCTACCAGCCTCGCATCACTGCTGCCACAACAGACAAGCGTCTGAATTCCTTTATGCCAAGAATACTATTACAGCATTAGAATCACAAGTGTATAATGCAAATAATAATAATAATAATAATAATAATAATAATAATAAACAATGTTCAGTGTACCATAAAATATGATTTCATTAACACATCTAAATCTTGATTTAACTCTCATCCAAACTCACATCTTCTTTACACATTCCTAACTAACCAACCATTATAACTCCAGTCTGTCTTTGATCCTAGCTCTTACTACTTCTCTCACTCTCATTTTCCTAGTTCTTTCTAATATCCAAGGGCCCCCTGGTAGCACAGTGGGTTAAACCACTGGGCTGCTGAACTTGCTGACTGAAAGGTTGACGGTTCAAATCTGGGGAGTGGGGTAAGCTCTCACTGTTAAGCCCAGCTTCTGCCAACCTAGCAGTTCAAAAACATGCAAATGTGAATAGATCATAGGTATCGCTTCAACGGGAAGGTAACGGCTCTCCATGCAGTCATGCTGGCCACATGACCTTGGAGGTGTCTATGGACTCTTTGGCTTAGATATGGACTTAATCAGGGGAAACTTTTACCTTTTTCTGTTATCCATTGAACCATTTTAACATCTCTTGAACATTCATCCAGTCACCAGTCACCTTCCTTCTCATCCCTTTCAACAGATGACTTACCTTATTACATTTACTATTCAGGACATACATAACAATGACTTACTTTAATTTCTCTGATGAGCACATTTTCCCTTCAAAGGTCCATAATGTCATAAACATCTAAAGGAATGTCTCTCTTTTTTAATATTCCAAAATAATATTTTTAAGTTGAGGGTAATATGTTGGAATCAGACTTAATTAAAGACTTAATTGCAATTACAATACACTTAATTGTAGTTGACTCACTGTAATCAGTATGATTAATAAATCACAATCAATTAAATATGATTCATTTGGTGGGGCTGCTATACACTTGAAAACTAAGTATGGCTCCAGCCCATGAGCTTCATATAACTGGTAGAGAAGCAGACCTCACAATGATCTACAGGAAATTTGTATCAAATGAAAGTAAACTCTTAGAAAATGACAGAAACAGGAGAAAAAGAATCATGCACAATTCAGAGTTTCTTATCAGTTTCTTTCTTTCTTTTTTTTCTTTAGGGGGAAAAGAATCAAAGTATGGAATGAATGGATTTCTGGGAAATGGGTACAGAGGTAAAAAAAAGTAGAGAATCCCTGTATGCATCCCATCATTATAGCACAACCTCCTTAAGAAACTATGTTCCCCCAACCATGTTTTAGTCACATCTGTATAGTGCTAACTTCCATAGAATATAGGTAACCCTTATCTATTCCACAAACATGAACAGTTTTAAGAGGATCATCCTGTTTTCTGAAAGTCCTGGTTTATATAAATGAGGTGGGCAATGTGCTTTCCTCCAGAGATTGTTGGATACCAACCTCCATCATCCCCTTATCATTGACTGTGCTAATTATGGCTGATAGGACTTGCAATTGAATCATAGTTGAAGAATGACACTTGCCCAACCAATCTATAATATCATATAAACAGTAATAATGGTCTTTGAATGTGATTTTCCTGCTTCTTGGCAAGGGGTTGAACTGGATGGCCCATGAGTTCTCTTCCAACTCTATGATTATATGATTCTTGTCTAATGTGGAAAAGACCCATCCATGAGACTAACAAAAACTGGATCTCATCACGTTTCAAAGATGACCATGCTTATAAACCTTTCTGGATTTGTTACAGACCTGAAATGTAGATATGCTTTTATCTCCAAGTTGAGAGTATTTCTGGATAATACCCTCCTCCCAACACACATACACACATGCAATGCCACAAATCTGTATAATATTTGGACGCTAAAAGCATTGTCTGCTGTATGATCGTTTAGTGGATAAAACAACCATATCCCCTTCCCACATCATGCTTCTCTCTGCTCTGATTTTGTTGACTGCGGACTTGTAATAAATGTAATAGTAATTGTCTTATTGTCCTCATCTTTCTTTCCTTAGTTCGTTGCCCTTCTGGAAAATGCTGAACAGGTGACATGGCTCCAAGGAATGACCCACAGCAGGAATTAGGCATCCCAACAACCTTTTGGTGCTAATTCTAATGACCAGCAATACCAAAGTTTGCCAGTATAAATGAGAATGCCTTTCTTTTTTCATACTGTGTTATTTTTTTATTGTTGCAGATGTTTCATTTTAAAAGTTTGGGGAGGAGCTTGCATTTTAGGTTTTAAAGCCTCCATCAGAACTTTTTTCCAAAAGGTCCATTCACAGTAGTGATCTAGTGCTATAGAAATATTTACTGCGGAATTGGAATTTCCTTTCCTCCCCCAAAGAATGTGTCCTTAAAAACCTCCCTTCTTTACAGTTAGTTTAGAGATTATTCCCATCTGTGTATATTGTGCCCCATACCCCAGTTTCTTTTCAATTAAAAAATACAATCGTTTAGTCTTGTGTTTTTGTTATTACAGGAGAGAAAAGCACAATATTGTCCAACATAAAGCTTGGTGCTCATTTTAACATTTATGACTAAGTATCAATCATGAATCCGGAACAGTTACAGTTCAGTAAATCTAGGTAACTGTTCTGTATTCACGACAGCTATTTAGTCACAATTGTGACACTATTGCGAGGATTGTAACTAGGCATGGATAGAGTCACGTCGGATAACTCGTTGCTTGTAATAATTTCATTAAAATTACCTTTTTGAAGCAATATTGAAGCTTTTAAAAAAATTGAAAGTCCTTTTGCTCTTCCTAAGCTTTTTCCGCCATTTTTGTTACAACTCAGGAAGTGAGTCGGAAATTATTCAGCTTTTCCCTGCTTCAGGTCCCTGGCCTCAGCTCAAGCCAGAGAAGCCAGTTTTAAACCAGAGAAGGAAGGAATTTCCTGGCCTCGGCTCAAGCCAGAGAAGCCAGTTTTAAACCAGAGAAGGAAGGAATTTCCTGGCCTCGGCTCAAGCCAGAGAAGCCAGTTTTAAACCAGAGAAGGAAGGAATTTCCTGGCCTCGGCTCAAGCCAGAGAAGCCAGTTTTAAACCAGAGAAGGAAGGAATTTCCTGGCCTCAGTTCAAGCCAGAGAAGCCAGTTTTAAAGTTCTGGTGCAAGCCTCTGACTCCAGCAGTCATTACTTAGGGCCTTTCCACACAGCCCTATATCCCAGAATACCCAGACAGAAAATCCCACAGTATCTGCTTTGAACTGGGTTATCTTGAGTCCACGCTGTCATATTTTCCAGTTCAAAGCAGATAATGTGGGATTTTATTCCGCTGTGTGGAAGGGACCTTAATGAACGGAATTTGTACCCTGCCTTTATCCCAATATGGGATCTTAAACTATTCACAATATAAATTAAAACCAGATACAATTACACAATGAATACAAAAGTTTACAAATTCATAACTATTTAAAATATTAATTCAAAACAATCCTTAACAGGCCATAAAATATAAGAACAACACCAGTAGATGAATAGTCCTGTTATGTACAGTTGAGGGCCACATGATCTCAGATATAAATAAACTTGTTTCTGGAAAGATTAAGTTTGTTGGAGAATAAATGGATACAAAACTTCTTCATGAAGACAAAAGAGCTATGGAAATAAATCGGAGATAATGTTGTGCTGAAGCAACAATCAAATTTGTTTGTTTGTTTAAATAAAACATCAGGAACCATCAACTTTTCCTGGCATATTATTAAAACCTAAATAGCAAAATTGAAACAATGGACCTGGCCTCAACTCTGCATAGAGAAGGCTATCCATAAACTCAGTGACCTGGAAAAGATGGCATGACTCAGATAGGTAACAGCAACTCTGAAGAGCAGCAGAAATCTATTGTTGGGATGACAGCTAATTCAGAATCAATTTCAGGATTGAGTGACAGTGTTGTTGAGCCACAGCACCCCCTCCCCAAATTGATCTGAACCTTCAGAGGGACTCCAAGCAAGAGATTCGAATTTCTTTTTATTGTTAAAACATTTTCCGCTCTTTCAAAGTTACGCAATATCGAAGCCTTTGGAGGTTCGGAAAGGATCCAGCAGCAACTGTACCCCGAACTATATCATGTCTAAACCCTTTAATAAATGTATAAAATATTTATTGTGTAACTTGTTTTGATTGTATACTATATCAATCCCTACATGTATAAAACTGTATCAAATACGTTATGAAGGCAGCTGTTTTTCTCAGTGCCCCCTATTTACAAAAGCTTCAGGGAACGGAGATTGCTGAACAATTAAAAAGGTTTCTCCCAGTGATCTCTCAAGCTAGATAATATCAGTTCCTTTATGTGTGTATACAAGACAGATAATCCCTTTATCGCCAGGGCTATGTTGACGCTGTTTTACCTGTTAAAATATGTCTGGAAGCTTATGGTTTAAAGAAAAGGCTAAAACAAATATGAATACATTAGCCTTCTGAAAGGGCAGTCAAGCCCTCCGGTCAGCCAGGATGGCCACCTTTTGTTTCCTGGGTCTTGCATCATTGTCTTCACTGAAATGAGAATTTAAATCAGTGATTCCCAACCTTTTTTTGACCAGGGACCACTCTCCAACTTTATTACCAAAAGGGTTCCGAATAAGTTTTTGGTTAACTTTTGATTCAGCATGGTTATTTGGGGTGCAGACTCAGAAAACTGCATTAGATAGACCACATAAGCTCTAGTTTCTGTACAGAACATATGACATCCAGTAGTCGCCATGTGCTCACCACAGATGGCAAAAACCATCTTTAATAAGCCTCAGCACTATAAGAGGGTTTCATGAGACCAGTCACTCTTGTTGCAATGGTGTAGTAACAGTAAGGTCGTGGACCATATTTTAGTTCTTGCGAACACGTGGTGGTCCATTTATTTATTTATTTTTATTTTAAATATTTATATCTCGCCCTTCTTCCCACAAGGGGGACTCAGCGCAACCTCACATGAGCATTAGAAGATACTAACAGCATAAATACCATAAAAATTACAATTCACAATAAAAACATTGTACGGTGGTGCAGTGGGTTAAAGCACTGTGCCGGCAGGACTGAAGACCGACAGGTCACAGGTTCGAATCCGGGGAGAGGCGGATGAGCTCCCTCTATTAGCTCCAGCTCCTCATGCGAGGACATGAGAGAAGCCTCCCATAAGGATGATAAAACATCAAAAATTATCCAGACGTCCCCTGGGCAACGTCCTTGCAGATGGCCAATACTCCTGACACGACAAAAAAAAAAAAGAGTAAAATTTAACAATAAATTAAAAATTAATGTGCCAGTAAAAACCAAGCCGAGCTGGGAGAATCTATATCACAAAATCCAAATTTCCTTTTCCTATTGCCACTGGTCTCTAATCAAATGCCTGGCCCCAGAGCCAGGTCTTCAGTTGTCTTCTAAAGGACAGGAGGGAGGTGGCCAACCTGATGTCCTTAGGGAGAGAGTTCCACAGACAGGGGGGTTCTACCGAGAAGGTAGTGTCCCTCGTCCCCACCAACAACATTTGCGAAAGTGGTGGGATCGAGAGCAGGGCCTCTCCTGATGATCTTAAGCTTTGTGATGGTTCATAGCAGGAGATACGTTCAGACAGGTAATCTGGACCAGAACTGTTCAGGACATTAGAATCATAGAGTTGGAAGAGGCCTCACGGGCCATTGAGTCCAACCCCCCGCTAAGAAGGAAAATTACATTCAAAGCACCCCCGACAGATGGCCATCCAGCCTCTGTTTAAAAGCCTCCAAAGAAGAAGCCTCCGGGGCAGAGAGTTCCACTGCTGAACAACTTTCACAGGAAGTTCTTCCTAATGTTCAGATGGAATCTCCTTTCTAGTAGTTTGAAGCCATTGTTCCACGTCCAAGTCTCCAGGGCAGTTGAAAACAAGCTTGCTCCCTCCTCCTTGTGACTTCCTCTCACATATTTATACATGGCTATCATGTCTCTTCTCAGCCGTCTCTTCTTCGGGCTAAAAAGGCTGAGCTCTTTTAGCCGCTCCTCATGGGGCTTGTTCTCCAGACCCTTGATCATTTTTGGCCACATTCCAGCTTGTCAATACCTCTCTTCAATTGTGGTGTGGTTGTACATTGTACAACGAAATGAAATGCTTTCCCCAGCATTCATGACAAAAACTACACACTCCAAACATTGAGCCCTGGCAGTTAAAGTGGTGCCAAACTGTGTTAATTCTAGTCTAGCTGCATTTTGTCACTGACACAAGTTTGTCATTAAGTTAAGACTAAGAATGGGCAAACTTGAGCCCTTCAGATGTTTTGGATTTCAACTCCCACCATTCCTAACAGCCTCAGGCCCCTTCCTTTTCCCCCTCAGCCGCTTAAGCGGCTGAGGGGGAAAAGGAAGGGGCCTGAGGCTGTTAGGAGCGGCTGAGGGGGAAAAGGAAGGGGCCTGAGGCTGTTAGGAGCGGCTGAGGGGGAAAAGGAAGGGGCCTGAGGCTGTTAGGAATGGTGGGAGTTGAAATCCAAAACATCTGAAGGGCACAAGTTTGCCTATGCCTGAGTTAGACACCGTAAGACACAGCCAAGACGTGTCTCTTTCCTTCCTGTCAATCACCTCCTTTGGTGGCTCCTGATTGGCTAAAAGAGAGAGAGAGAAAAAAAATGGCGGGGGAGGGGGGGAAAAGAGGAAAGGGGGCGGGGCTTGTGCCTTCCCGCGCTCTTAACCCCCCCCCATCCTTTCCCTCGCTTCTGAGTGCGCGCGCACTGCTGCTGCTGCTGCCGCGGTGACGTAGGCGAGGCGGAAGTGGGCGAGCCCGTTTGGAATTTTGGCGCGAGCGCGGAGCGTTGGCCCCCAACGTTCTGAGGAAGGGGAGTGGGAGGGGTCGCCCTTGGCGCGAGGAGAGGAGAAGGAGAAGGAGAAGAGAAGAGAAGGCGGCTGCATCCGGGTATTTGTGTGTGTGTGTCTGGCGAGAGAGAAATATTCCCTCAACACTTCAGAGGAAATTGGAGAGGCCAAGAGGCAAGGCGTTCCCTGCCTCCCAAATATGGGGGGATGTCTTAAATTGGGGAGAATTGAGAGGGGAAGGAAGGGAAAGGGGGGCTTGACAGATATCCTTTATTGTTAATGGTAATGCTGTATATTGGTGGAAGCATGGCTCTTTTCTCCCTCCCTTTGAGAATTAAGGTTGCCAGAATGTTGTGTTATTATGATGTTAGTGATGGAAATATAGTCTTTTTCTCCCTTCCTGTGTGAATTGAGGCTCCTAGGTGTCACTAAAATTATTATTATTGTGTGCTGGAGGAAATATTATCCTGTTTTCCCTCCCTCTCAGTTAAAGTTGCCAGATGACATTATTATTATTATTATTTGAAACACAACAAGATCAGTCCACAGCAGACAAGATCACTCTGCTGGCTGCTGTATTGGATCGCACGTCAGACACTTCCCAAGTGTATTATTATTATTTTATTATTATTATTATTATTTGAAACACAACAAGATGAGTCCACAGCAGACACTGTGCTGACTGTTGTATTGGATCACATGTCAGACACTTCCCAAGATGATGATGATGATGATGATTATTATTATTATCATTATTATTATTTGAAACACAACAAGATGAGTCCACAGCAGACACTGTGCTGACTGTTGTATTGGATCACACGTCAGACACTTTATTATTATTATTATTATTATTATTATTATTTGAAACACAACAAGATGAGTCCACAGCAGACACTGTGCTGACTATTGTATTGGCTCACACGTTGGACACTTCCCAAGTATATTATTATTATTATTATTATTATTATTATTATTATTACTATTATTATTTGAAACACAACAAGATGACTCCGCAGCAGACAAGATCACTCTGCTGGCTGTTGTATTGGATCACATGTCGGACACTTCCCAAGTGTCTAGGACTGTGTAATGTATCGGCGAATAATAATAATAATAATAATAATAATAATAATAATAATTTTACTGACACAAAAGCACAGTATGTCACAGCAAACGAGATCTATATGCTGGATTTTGTGTCACAAAATCACAAGTTGAAGACTTCCCAAGCATCCAGGACTGTGTGATGTATTTTCAAATTATGTGTATTATTATTATTGTTATTATTATTATTATTATTATTATTATTATTATTATTATTATTATTTGAAACACAACAAGATGACTCCGCAGCAGACAAGATCACTCTGCTGGCTGTTGTATTGGATCACACTTCAGACACTTCCCAAGTGTCTACGACTGTGTGATGTGTCGGCGAATAATAATAATAATAATAATAATAATAATAATAATAATAATTTTACTGACACAAAACCACAGTATGTCACAGCAAATGAGATCTATATGCTGGATTTTGTATCACAAAATCACAAGTTGAACCCTTCCCAAGCGTCTAGGGCTGTGTGATGTATTTTCGAATGAGGCATGCAGATCCAACTAAGGTGGCCTTTTGCAGTTGACAGATTGTGATTTTGTCAATATTTGTTGTTTCCAAATGCTGGCTGAGATCTTTTGGCACGGCACCCAGTGCGCCAATGACCACTGGGACCACCTGTACTGGTTTATGCCAGAGCCTTTGCAGTTTGATTTTGAGGTCCTGATAACGGCTGAGTTTTTCTTGTTGCTTTTCCTTAATGCGACTGTCACCTGGTATGGCGACATCAATAATCCAAACTCTTTTCTTTTCCACAGTTGTGATGTCTGGTGTATTGTGTTCCAAAGCTTTGTCAGTCTGGATTCGAAAGTCCCACAGTATTTTTGCGTGTTCATTTTCCACCACCTTTGCGGGTTTATGATCCCACCAATTCTTTACTGCTGGCAGGTGGTACTTGTGACATAAGTTCTAGTGAATCATTTGGGCCACAGAGTTGTGCCTTTGTTTGTAGTCCATCTTTGTGATTTTCTTGCAACAGCTGAGGAGATGACCATGGTTTCATCAGCTTCCTTGCACAGTCTGTATTTTGGGTCATCAGCTGATTTTTCAATCCTGGCCTTAATTGCATTTGTTCTGATGGCTTGCTCCTGGGCTACAAAAATCAGGCCTTCTGTCTCCTTCTTCATAACCATAACCAGGTATTCTCCTTATCAACTTTTCCTTCAATTTTGTCAAGGAACTGCCCATGCAATGCTTTGTTGTGTCAGCTGTCAGCTCTGGTTTGGAGTGCAGTTTTCTTGTACTGGTTCATTGTCTGCTGTGCTTTTAATATATATATATATATATATATATATATATATATATATTATTACTATCATCATCATCATTAGGTACGTAACAATATTAGTACGCCGCAAACAAGATCACTATGCTGGTTCTTCTATTGGATCATATGTCGGATACTTCCCAAATGGCTAGGACTGCTTGATGTATTGGCGAATGTTGCGTGCAGATCGGAGTCAGGTGGCCATTTGCAGCTGACAGATGGTCGTTTGTCAGCGCCGATTGTTTTTAAGTGCAGGACAAAGTCTTTAGGCACTGCACCCAGTGTGCCAATCACCACTGGGACCACCTTAACTGGCTTGTGCCAGAGTCTTTGCAGTTCGATCTTTAAATCCTCATATCGTGTCAGCTTTTCCAGTTGTTTCTCTTCAGTCCTGCTGTCACCTGGGATTGCAACATCAGAGATCCATACTTCGTTTTTTAACATGATTGTGAGGTCAGGAGTATTGTGCTCCAAAACTGTCAATCTGAATTCGGAAGTCCCAGAATAGTTTGACATGTTCATTTTCTGTAACTTTTTCAGGCTTGTGATCCCACCAGTTCTTTGTCTCAGGCAAATAATAATAATAATAATAATAATAATAATAATAATAATAATAATAGATACACTACACGATTAGTACACAGCAAACAAGATCACTCTGCTGGCTTTTGTATTGGATCACACGTCAGACACTTCCCAATAATGTGCACAGATCCGAGTTGGGTAGCCTTTTGCAGCTGACAGATGGTGATTTCTTCAGCACCGATTGTTTTTAAGTGCAGACCAAGGTCTTTAGGCACTGCACCCAGTGTGCCAATTACCACTGGTGAGAGAGACGTGATTTTAAATGTGATTTTCTAATGACTGCAAGTCCTAGATGTCCTGTTTGCCTGACTTACCTCTCTGTGGCAGCTTAGAAAATGCTGCCACAGAGAGAAGCAATTATTCTCTGTTGCTTTCTACTGCTCAAGGATATAAGTTGCTAGATAGTAGATGCACTTCTTCACTCCCTAATTTCTCACAGGCATGTAGAGAAGCAACATGCAAGTAAGATAACACGGCCTGTAGCTTCCTAGCTCAGGGTCAGACATTTGAACAGTACCATTGTTATATGCTCGTGCTGTTAGATAGAAGAACAATGAGATTCCATAATTGCTAGCTAAGACCAATGGGATGACTGATTTCTGAATATCAATAAAACTGTGCCTTCTGTTTTTAATGAGAGTCATAAATATGAATGTAAACTAACTTTAGGGGCGACAAGCCCTTTGATTGCATTCTTATGTGCATGTTCATCGTTATTGCTGACAGCCGTGCAATAAAATAGCATTTTGCAGTTTTACAGATTAAATTTCCGTGGTGTTCTTTCTCACCCTCCCCGTGGAAATCTGCTTTCAGATTTGGATTTATAGAGTATCTTGGTCTTTTTGCCCCTACATTTTGGGAGGTTCCACCGAGATGACCTTGACTGGCTTGTGCCAGAGTCTTTGCAGTTCTGTATTTAAATCCTCATATTGTGTAAGCTTTTCCAGTTGCTTCTTGTCAATTCTGCTGTCGCCTGGCATTGCAGTATCCACAATCCATACTTTGTTTTTTTCCTATGATGGTGAGTTCAGGAGTATTGTGCTCTAAAACTCTGAATTTGGAAGTCCCAGAGTAGTCTGACATGTTCATTTTGTGTAATTTTTTCAGACTTGTGATCCCACCAGTTTTTTGTCACAGGCAAATGGTATTTGTGGCACAAGTTCCACTGGATCATCTGAACAACAGTATTATGCCTCTGGTTGTAGTCTGTTTGCACAAACTTCTTGCAGCAGCAGCTGAGGATGTAATCCATCGTTTTGTCTGCTTCCTTTCAGAGTCTACACTTGGAATCTGTTGTTGACTTTTCAGTTCTGGCTTTAATGGCATTGGTTCTAATGGCTTGATCTTAGGCTGCAAGAATTAAACCCTCTGTCTGCTTTTTCAAAGTTCCATTTGTGAGCTACATCCATGTTTTTTCCTTGTCAATTTTGCTCTCATTTTTTCCCAGGAACTGTCCATGGAGAGTCTTCTTTTGCCAGTTTTCTCTTTTAACTGTTGTTGTTAATGTGTGGTGGTGGAAATATGGCCTCTTTCTCCCTACATTGTGGAATTAAGATTGCCAGATATCATCATCATCGTTATACAAGGGCGGAAATATTTTCCCTTTCTCCTTACATGTGGGAATTAGGTTGCCAGATGCCATTGTTATTATTATCACTACTATTATGCAGTTGTTGAAATATGGTCCCTTTCTCCCTACATTTTGGACTTAGTGTTGCCAGATGTCATTATTATTGCTGTTATTATTAATATTACTAAGATGGGGTGGGGTGGCCCTGTTCTTCCTACATTTTGGAATTAGGATTGCCAGGTGTCATTATTATTATAAGGAGTCGCGGTGACACAATGGGTTAAACACTTGTGCTGGCTGAACTGCTGACCTCAAGGTCGGTGATTTGTATCTGTGTGCTGGGGTGAGCTCCCGTCTGTCAACTCCAGCTTCCTATGTGGGCGCATGAGAGAAGGTTCCCATAGGATGGTAAAACGACCGGGTATCCCCTGAGCAACGTCCCTGCAAGACAACCAATTCTCTCACACCAGAAGCGACTTGCAGTTTCTCAAGTCACTTCTGACATGATAAAATTATTATTATTATTATTATTATTATTATTATTATTATTATTATGCAAGGGTGGAAACATCCTCCCTTTCTCTCTACATGTATGAATTAGGGTAGCAAGATGTTGTTGTTTTACTACTAATATTGTGCGGTGGTAGAATTATTGTCTGTTTCATAGAACATAATAACTGTATTGTCATTGTACATTGTAAATCTTTCTTCATGTTGGAATTTAGGGTTGCCAGATACCCCTTATCTCCTTCTTGTTTATGCACTTGTTGTATTTTGTGTGGCTGCACTATTGAATGCTTTTGTGAGCTGCCCCACATCCCTTCGGGGAGATGGTGGCAGGGTATAAATAAAGTTGTTGTTGTTGTTACTGTTATTATTATTGTCATTTGTTTATATAGCGCCATCAATGCGCCTGACATTTTACTACTGTTGTTTGTTTATATAGCGCCATCAGTGTTCTGATGCTTTATATAGTTGTGGGAGTGGGGCAGAATGTTATAAACTCATTGGTGAGAAGTCGTATTGATATAAGTAGTGTGTCATGAAGACATAATCTTTGTCATGCCTCTGCTAATGGGTTCAAATAATGAATATAAGTGATTCAATTGATGGCTAAAGTAGGGGATCTCGCAAGGTGCATCAAAGGGGACTTTTTGAGGAGATATTTGAAGGTAGTTTTGACATCTCAGATTTTTCATGGGTGGCACTTAAAGGCACCAGGTCCTATCTGATCTGGAAACTAAGCAGAGCCAGCCCTAGTTAATATGTGGATGGGAGACTGCCAGTGAATACTAGGCGCTGTAGGCTATCTCTCAGAGGAAGGACATTATTTTGGACTCCTGTACAAATCTGAACAAATCCAGGCTGAAGTTATACTTTCCTTTGGGGCTTGGGGCAGGTGTTAGCAGAGAGCCTTCTTGCTCTTGTCCAGGAAGGATTGGGGCATGGGTTGCTGAGCATGGGAGTGGAGGATTTATAAACCAGCTGAAAGGGTAGATTTTTGGATCACATTTAGTTAACTGCAAATATTCCCAGCAGTTGTAAAATTTTAAATCCATTTTACAATCTCATAACCACCAGTATATCTCCGTTAATGAAGTAGATGTATTCCTCCGTGGTTGTTTTCAAGGAAAGTCTAAGTCCCCATGTGCCCACTCTGAATGTTTTTGGACTAGAAATATAGACATAATGATGTAATTATTTGCAATGCTTTAAAATATATTTATGGTATCTTTATTCTGAAACAAGTCTCATTTTTTGTCTTTAGGGCTCTATGGAAAGTGTTTCTATAATTGTATCCTGATTTTCACATAGATTCAAGTGGTTTGTGATAGATAATGCAAGCAAGGGAATTGTGGGGTAAATTGATACTCTGAAATTCTTTGTATCTTATTGTTGCTCAGCTTAGTCTCTTCTTTCTGTGATCCCGCTGAGAAGTTTTCTTTCTTTGGTTTTAGTGGCACTAGAGATTCAGATCCCACGCTTGTCAAATTCATTTGAATGTCATGTGGTTTATCGGGAATCACTGAAGCCGCTATCACTATATTGATGGCTCTAGGACAGCTGTGGCAAATTGATGGAATTAATCTTATCTCACAGAGCCCCCAGTGGTGTAATGGGTTAAACCCTTGTGCCGGCAGGACTGAAGACTGATAGGTCAGAGGTTCAAATCCGAGGAGAGTGTGGATGAGCTCCCTCTGCCAGCTCCAGCTCCTCACACGGAGACATGAGAGAAGACTCCCACACAAGGATGGTAAAACATAAGAACATCTGAGTGTCCCTTGGGCAACATCCTTGCAGACGGCCTATTCTCTCATACCAGAAGTGACTTGCAGTTTCTCAAGTTACTCCTGACACGAAAAAAAAATCTTATCTCAAATGCTCCCCAAACTAGGAAATAGGTATGAACAAAAACAAATTCATCCTGCAAAACAACCTATAAAGGAACTGAAAAACAAAGCAAAAGCTTGTTTGTATCGTAAGTGATGCTAGGATTAGCTAGCAAATAATGGCAATTTCTTTATTTGTGGTTTTTAGCTTTTTATGGGGGATCCTGTGCCCCTTGCCACAGTGAAAGTGGAAGGCTGGCCGTAGTTAATGATGTTTCTTCATGTTCCTCATGCTATTTGGTTTTGCATGGAGAAAGGATTCACTTATGTAGCAAGATTTCTCGTCAACATGTATTATCAGTCTATAAGAGTTTCATTTTTCTCTCCAGAACTGTAGTTAGTCTCCCTAGAGAACTATCTTGAAAATATTTGCAATTTTATATGTATTTTTCCTGCTCCCAACCTCGCTAGTGGCTATTAGCTAGCAATGCTGCTTAGTTCTGACAGTGGAGGAAGTTACCATTTAGTTCTAATGACTACCTTGTGCTTCCAGGTATGCCTGTAGCTCATGACTGTGCAGAGGCCAAGTCCCAGCTGAGTCACACTCCTTTGCCAGTGCCTGCCTTCTTCCGGGAAGCAGAATGTAGCTTTTCGGTCAAGCGGGCCCGCCAGCCCCTCAGCTATACCGTCCCTCCACGGCCGCGCTACAAGAGTACGCTAACTGTGAGCCGGGTTTTCTCTGCCCGCCAGTTGCAGCCATGGACTAGGCTCCAACCACGTAGTGTTTCCTTCCACGGAGAGAAGAGGCAAGAACCACTCCTGCGTAGTCGCTTATATGATCCAACCAAAAGAGAGTTGTTTTTCAGACAGTGTTTCCAGCAGCTGAGTTGTCTGGGACGAGGCTCTTTTGGTGAAGTATATAAGGTAAGCATAGTTTCTAAAACATGTGTGTTCTTGGGACAGCATAATTCCATTCCCTGCTTGGGTGTCAAAATTTCTTGAAGCACTACCTTGGCAAGGGGATTTCTCTGTGAATTAAGAGTTGGAACCCTCTTTAGAATATGAGTCTGACTTGGCTATTCCATCTGTTTTATAGGTACGTTATAAGGAAGATGGACAGCTGTATGCTGTGAAACGTTCTGTGGAGCACTTTCGAGGTGAGGGTGACAGGCAGAGAAAACTGGCCGAAGTGCGCAAGCATGAACGTGTAGGGCACCACCCCAACTGTGTGAGCTTCGTACAGGCCTGGGAGGAGCGCGGACAGCTCTATATCCAGACAGAATTGTGCCCGGGCAGTCTGCTGCAGTACTGTGAGAAGTATGGGCCACTACCTGAATGGCAGGTGAGGGTCTTCCTCTGGGACTTGCTGCAGGGACTGCATCACCTACATGACCACAATCTTTTACACATGGATGTCAAGCCAGCTAACATCTTTCTGTCATCTAACAACGTTTGTAAACTGGGTGACTTTGGGCTGATGCTGGAGCTGGACTGTGGCGATCTCAGTGATGCTCAAGAAGGGGATCCCCGTTACATGGCCCCTGAGTTGCTCCATGGAGAATACACCAAGGCTGCTGACATCTTCAGGTGTGGGGTGAGATGGAAAGTAGGGGAGCCAAGTTAGCCACCAGCCTCTCACTTGTGGCTCTTGCTCACCACCTTATAATCAACTGTGATATAAATTACTCCTGTAGTCCAGTAATCCATGTTGGCAGTGTCTTTATCAGTGTGTTTTCTTTTCTTTCCCAGTCTCGGCATAACTATTTTAGAGATTGCCTGCAACATGGAGCTTCCCAATGGAGGTGAAGGATGGCAGCAGCTGCGACAGGGTTATCTGCCTCCTGAGTTCACTGCAGGTGAGTGGGAGCCACACACAATATTGACCAGAGCAAGACACAGTTAATCCTCGTGAGAAGCAGGCAAATGGAAAAGTGTTCTTTAAACCAGGCGTGTTGAGGAGAAATTTCTGGTGACATGGAAAATTCAATATTCTGAAAAAAAACAAGATAAGCAACTTGAACATTCCTGCCCTTTTCAGATCTTTCTGCTGAGCTGCGGACACTTCTGGCTTCCATGTTGCAACCCAAACCTCATCTCCGGCCCTCAGTGGATACACTGCTTGCTTCCAGCCTCATGCAGAGGACGGCAAGGTGGAGGAAGCTGATGCTTCTGGCACAATCTGGGATCCAGCAAGGGGTTTCCATGTTCAAAGTGAGCATGGGCTTCACCACTGATAATCACAATACTAATCTGCAGTTGTCCTCAACTGCATTTTCAAGGCACTCCTAAGTCACCCACTTCTTTGCACTGTGTTAATTGCAGCCCTTTCCTGCTTCAATCAGTGTTTCCTTCCCAAAATGGATGCTGGTTTTCTTATGAGTGCTCCCGTGTACTCTCTGTGAGCGATTAAACCTGTAATACGTTGGTTTCTGTTGTTTGGGGAAGGGGGCTATTATACCAGCCTGTGTAATGTTGCCTCTGTTTTGTATGAAAATGTCCCTATACACTGTTATTGTGTGGCATGGTAGCTGTTTTTGGTCTCTCTCTTTCCTAACATTCAGTGTGTAACTCTTTCCTCCTGCTCATTGCAGATCTTCCTTAGGTTCATGCAGTGGGTCTGGGAGACTGTATGCAGCCCAGCTCACTGGCTGCTATTCTGGCACCGAAATGTTCCAGTAACACCTCCACATTCACCCCTGGTTCTACCCTTCCAAGACAGTGCCCTTTCTAATGACTGGGGTGAGGAGGAAGATGAAAATATTGAAGACAGCCTTGGCAAAGATGTCTTTGAGCTTTCAGGCACTGTTGGACGTCACAACCACACTTGTCCCATGGAGCTACAGTTCTCAGACAAGTAAGTAGGGGATACGCATGGAGTGAGAGAAGGCATGATTACTCTTGTAGCACTTGCTTTTATTTGTAGTTTTAATTGAGATAGGGCAGTATACAAATGATGATGATGATGATGATGATGATTATTATTATTATTATATTTTCTCCATTGTCTATTGTCCATCCTTTTTTTTAAAAACCTGTTTCTGGGTGTTGGGTTTTGCTTTTGTTTGTTTTTTGCCTTTTGCTAGCTCCAGAAAATTAAAGCTAATGATTTGCTAACACTGATAACTTCCACATTTTTGCTCTTCCAGACAGCCTGGTTCCCCAATCTGCCCATGTGTAGGAAGCACATCAACACCACGGCATCTTTCACCCCAGCATACTAATGGCAGAAAGAACAGGTGAGCTATTGATTAACAATGTCATTTTCTCCTTCCTGAAGCTTTGTCAACACTTCATGCTGTGGAGTCTTTTGTGGCAAAGTGCATTGACATTTACACTGTCAGGGTAAATTTCAAGAGATCCTGATAGCACCTCCTAACCTATGGTTTGTTTTGGTTTTTTTTACAATCACTCCATTTTTCTTGATTTCTTGTAGGTCTTTGGTCATTCTCAGTAGCCCCAATCTCAGCTACATCGGCCGAAAGTCCCTGAGCAGCAGTCCTACTTCATCCGACTCGTTGCCTGCAGATAGTCTGCGGCGCACGCTGGCTTTTGAGGATGATGATAAGGAAGATGAATGGGAACCAACTGATCCCCAGTGCTCAGATCAGTCCTCAACCTTTGAACCAAAAAATTTGCTGAGCATGTTTGAAGATTCCATGACATCTGAGTAGAAGTGATAGAGCTGATGGCAACTTAGGTTCTTTCGTTACTCATGTGGTACAGAGGAGCCCTTCCAATCCATGTTACATATGTGGCCAGTATACTGAGGGGTTGAGCTGTGCCATAGAGCTAAATCTAGCAATGAGGAAACAGAGCTTCTAGGTATTCTGCCCTGAGGCTCTTCTCCGCTTGATTCCCACAGTGGCACTGTTTTTGAGATGGATATCCTTGTCATCAGGGGCTCAAAGCAGCATTTGCTGGGTGGCAGTGGAAAACAGATAGTACTGTAGCACCAAAGGTCATTTTAGAGGAACAAAGTCCCTCTTTTATGTAGGGATGTGGGTTTAATACATTATATGCACATTTCTTTTAAGTTTTGTCCCCTCCTGCTTTATATTTCTGCCATTTGTGGGACTGGGGCCTGTTATCTTTCTCTTCCATTCTGGGGTTTTACAAAGGGTGGCAGCTGTAGGATATGACAATAAAAGCATCTGTAAACATCCACTGAACGTTGTGTGTTTCTCTTCCTTAGATATGACTAGATCACAGTCCAAGTTGGATCTCCATAAAGATAGAAGACCAATGTGAGGGTGGCTATTGATAACCAAATCAAATATTTTACAAGAAAATCCAGTTCCTGCAAGTCACTTGCCATTGAGGCAATCTATACAATTCGTTGAAGCTTTCAGTTTGTTTTAAAAACCAGCTAATATGAAACCTTGAAAGTATACAGTGTGTTTTCTGAAATCTCAAGAGAAGTGTATTTAGAAAGAGCCAGGTAGTGGTTTTGAACTAGAAACATCTAGCTGTAATCCTGTTTGTAACAGGTATTAGTATGTAGTGCAGTGGTTCTCAACCTGTGGGTCCCCAGGTGTTTTGGTAATGTATCTGTATAATGTGTTTTAATGATTTTTACTGTTTTAATTGTAACCCTTGTTGTTTATATGTTGACAGCATCACAATATGCTTATGTGAGGCAACCCTAGTCCCCCTTTGCGGGGAGAAGGGTGGGGTAGAAATGCATGTAATAAATAAATAAATAAATTTGGCCTACAACTTCCAGAAATCCTGGACAGTTTACCAGCTTTTAGGATTTCTGGGAGCTGAAGGCCAAAGCATCTGGGGATCCACAGGTTGAGAACCACTGATCTAGTGTTCCAGTTGCCTTCAGTTTAAACACAGTAGCTTGCAACCTAACTAGAGGAAAAGGCACAGTATATTTTGATGCTGAGTGGAGGTTGTCTTGTCAAATTAGATTTTATCATAAGAACTTCTGGAGTCTTGTATAATTTACTCTGCCCATTCAGTAATTTTACACTACAATTCTAACTGGATTTCTTTCCCTAGTGACTAACAATTAATGTGTGACTAACAATTAATGTGTACACAAAAGTAATTCCTCTTACCAGCTTGTTAAAATTGTGTACTTCAGACCTAATACTAAAGTTGAGTGTCAGTAACAAGGCATTTCAGTCTTCCCAAGTACAGATCACTTCAATACAGATGGAGCATATCAGAAACCAGAATATAAGAATGGTCTGGAAGCCCCACAATCAATCTAGCTTCCTCAGTGTTTGCGGCCTGCTTTAGCTCTTATGATATACAGTAGTGGGAAATGTGTTAAAATTTCTTTCTAAAGCTAGCTGTTCAAGAAACACCTCGAGTATACATGGCCTTATAAAGTATTCAAGTGGGGGTACATAGAAAGGAAATGACAGTACAAACCACAAGCTTTCTAAAATGCTAACTTCAGTGAAAGTAATGGAACTATTTAGGTACAGTTAATTCCACTGTTTTCAGCAAGACTGATTACTAAATTGTGAACTGTTATCTCACAGCTGTCCTAAACATTTTTTTAGGCCAAGTGGAGTGAAGTGTGTTGTCAAAGGCTTTTATGGTTGGAACATTGGGTTGCTGTGAGTTTTCTGGGTTGTATGGCTATGTTCCAGAAGCATTCTCTCCTGACATTTTGCCCACATCTATGGCAGGCATCCTCGGAGGCTGAGGGGTCTGTTGGAAACTAGGCAAGTGAGGTTTATATATCTGGAATGTCCAGGGTGGTAGAAAGAACCCTTGTCTGTTTGAGGTACGTGTGAATGTAACAATTGGCCACCTTGATTAGCATGTAATGGCCTTGCAGCTTCAAAGCCTGGCTGCTTCCTGTCTGGGGGGAATCCTTTGTTGGGATGTGTTAGCTGGTCCTGATTGATTCTTGTATGGAATTCTCCTGCTTTTGGGGTGTTGCTCTTTATTTACTGTCCTGATTTTAGAGGGTTTTTTAACTGATAGCCAGATTTTGTTCATTTTCATGGTTTCTACCTTTTTGTTGAAATTGTCATGTTTGTAGATTTCAGTGACTTCTCAGTCTAATCTGACATGGTAGTTGTTAGAGTGGTCCAGCATTTCTGTTCTCTCAAGTAATATGTTGTGTCCAAGTTGGTTCATCAGGTGCTTTGCTATGGCTGGCTTTTCACAGCCACAGGAGTAAAATGCTTTATACAAAATGAAATACAGCTGACTTCAGCATGTCGCTGAACCCTTCAGCCAGAAATTCTACTTATTCTTAACTTGAGGTCAGGAGTCTATTGTAGGTGTTCTAGACAGAATGGCCAGTGGTCATTCTAAAATCTGGATAGCTACAGGTTCCCACCTCTACAATAACTACCGCAAATGTAGTGTCATGGACAAAGCTCTAGTGTCTGGTGTATTGCACAGTTGAAAATGTCAGCTTGAAACCTGGGGAGTTTTCTTGCGTGTGCTACGAAGGAATAGAAGAGGGGTGTAACCTTCATTTATAAGACACTTCTGAAGAACTCCAAAAAGAACAAATACCACTTCTTCAGGCTGAAAAGGGAGGGATAAAGTGTTTTAAATAAATAAATAAATTATGACAGGCCAGGCAAAACACAAGTGTTCCTTAGACATCTCTTTATTAGAAGCCCAGACATGCCATCTGTCCAGTAAGAGGTTCTGGGACCGTAAGCACCTACATTATCCTTCTCTCCCTCCTCCTTGAAGTGCATTTTAACTGGGTGCCTTGCTCTTTTATTTTAAAGAGATATGTCGCTTCAGCCCAAAGAAGCTGCGAACATTAACCATGTCCGTCTACCCTGAGATAACAAGAGACAAGACTGGGCTGTGGCAGCAGGTGAAACCGCTGCGGCCCAAAGTAGCAGTGCAGAAAGACGCTTCACACCCCAATGTGGGAGGCTTGAGTCAGTCCTTTCCTCTTCCTATTGCAGACCTGTTAATGAATCTTCCTTCTGCCACAGCAGAAGACAACCTGTGGCGAGTAAGCAGAAGGCCTCAGCTTGGGTATTCTCCACCAGGGCAGTAGACTTTACAATAGCTACTCGTCCCAAGACCCACTTTCCCATCTGCACTTTAGCTGCTTGCTGTTAAAGTTGTATCTGATTGGTCCAAGTTCTTATCCACCAGCTGAGTCATCCTCTCTAGAGAGGATGACAGATCCCAATTAATATGGCATGCATTTGCAGGACTTTTCCCAGGAATATACACAGCCCCAGGCTCCTGAGAGTTTTAGGAGGAGGAGGAGTGGAGATGCTCTGGTTGGTCTTCTGCTCACTGCACTCTCTCCCACCCACTCACTTTCCACTGAGTGAAACTGCAAGAGGGTAACTCTCCCACCCACTCAGATTCATAGAAAGATACAAATACATGCCATATCTTGTTTGGCTCTGACACAATCAAATCTAGATAGGTTTGTCTGCTACACACTGAGAACTCACTATCAGTGTGGATCAGCAGAATAAGTCCTTAACTCTTTTCACAAATGCTCTTTTGCTCAGCCACTGATACAGTATGGATTAAGACCGGTGCTGCATAGAAAAAAGAGAAAGCCCCACTGTAGGAAGGGAGGAATACCATCGTCTACAAGAGCTTTTTAAAAGCCACATTCTTGTAATCTAGGTAAATAATATTTTGCTGAACTTAAAATAAAAATACCTTTATATGGATTGGGTTACTGGACTGGTCCGGGTGCATTCCTCAGAGGCTCATCCCCAGCCTTCAAAAGTGATTTCATGATTGCTACCATGAAGATCTAAAACAGTGGTTCTCAACCTGTAGGTCCTCAGATGTTTTGGCCTTCAGCTCCCAGAAATCCTAATAGCTGGTAAACTGGCTGGGATTTCTGGGAGTTGCAGGCCAAAGCAACTAGGGGCCCACAGGTTGAGAACCACTGATCTAGAACAAATGCCAGCGGAAGAACCATTTACAATTTGGGTGAGGAACCTGTGGGCACTTCAGTCAGCATGGCTCACGGTTAAGAATCATGATACCAAAGTCCAATTTAAGCAGCCACCAAATACTCATTCCTGATTCACATTAAAAGCCAGACCATGATAGTCATTGAGGACCTGGCTGCTGAAGAGGGCCAAGGCCCGCTGTTTTGAACAACAGAAACATATTTTTTTAAATTTTAAAATATATATATTGGCCTCACTGGCTTCAAGCAAGCACCTAAAATGGAGGAGCACCTAAAGGACTCTGGGCCAAATTTCAGACACCTGAAGAAAATGCCTGACCCTCCCAGTTCCTAACTTGGGGACAGAAGGGAGAACGAGGTGTGTAAAGGAATGGCCGAATGCCTTGCCAGAAAACGAACTGGGGCTCAGCCTTCCATCTCTATGTTCTTAAACAGCCCACAGAGAAATCTAGCTGGGCTCTGAGATAAGATGTTAACATTATTTAGAGCAGGCATTAACCTGATGATTCCAGTTCTAGGCAAACAAGCAAAACTCCACAGTAAACTCGTCACCATGGACCACTAATTCAAAATGCCAGCGAAAGGGGGGGAAATACTAATTTGGAAAGAGGAGTAGAATTATTTCCAAGCCGGCAACTCCCTTGAGAGCCATCAGGAAATAAAACTGAAACTAAACTCTGGAAAGCATATGCTCTGGCAGAAGTCTAGCTGGCAAAGGAGAAAAATAAGTATCTTGGATATATCTCGAAGTAGCAATCACTAGAAAAAAATCAGAAATAGACAAGCTGTAAGAGCCATAATCACAAATTTGGAGAAAACTACCAGAAGTGGAAACTTGAACCCCTGACCTTCCACCCCAACCCAGTTTCAAGGCCCCTGGTTGCCTCTTTGGCAGGGAGGGGGAAAGGAAATGCTGGTTCAGTGCTTCAAGTCATTTCAGAGCAAATTAAATACATACAGAGAGCATCTCTTTTCCAATCACTTGGCTAGCTGCATCCCAACTCTTTCCAAAAGAACCTCCCCTTCACTTAAGTGCAGCTGGCCTTGGCACCCAGGTGTCTAACCAGCCCTTTTTTAAAAAAACCCAGAAAGTATTGCATGGTGTCTGAAAGATACCTGGATAAAAAGTCTATTTAAATACCATGTCTCTAGAAAGCAGAGAAGCTGTACTCAAAACAAGCGTCTTCTACTCAATTACTCTTCTCCCAGTGCGTACTTCACCTTCAAAACAGGTGAAAATTAGGTCGAAGCAACAGTATTATTCCTTCATGACCACCACCAAAGCCCAGGAGAAAACTAGCTCTGGTGACAAAAACCTAGAGGAAGGCCCACAGCGTAGAGGAAATGACTGTAGGGTCCCAACAAGTTAGGAGTCTTAAGTCAGTCAGCCAGACCATTTCCTAACCAAATAATTCACCCCCATGGTAATAATTTGGAAGAATAAGGGTAGACCACTAGCCGATTTCAAAGCACCTCAGATCAATAGAAATTCATTGTTTGACCCACAAGTGTCCTGATCCAATGGAAAGCCTTGGGCCCAGAAGGAGAGAACCCCACCCTGCTCTAAGTAGGTTGTTTCTACATACTTTCTTGTCCAATTCAGCCCTTGTAGAAGACTTTGAACAAGAACTAGTAGCCTACACTTCGGAAGCAGCTCACTTTTCAATCCGTGGGGTTTTCCTGCTGGAGGCTGGAGTGCGAGCCCAGACACAGCATGGTCAGTCCATTGAGCAGGCGTCATTGGTGATCCACTGTAGATCAGCCACTACTCCCCAGTGTAAATAGAGGATGCTGACTACCACCAGCACGTGCATAATCTGATGGCTGTTGAACCAGTAGTCAAAACGTCCCGGCTTCCAGCGCTCGGGCACCCGCGAGATATTGATGACGCCCCCAAGGAAGGCCAACCCATCCATTATGAGGTATGAACGCAGCGAAGAAGGATGACCTGTTCCCAGTCCCATCCAGCGCAGGAAGAAGAAAAAGAAGCGGTACAGGGCCTGCCAGACAAAGGCCCGCAGGCGATTGACACTGGAGCGGGCAGTCACTGCGCAGAAGATGCCATAGCTTGACAAGCCGGTGTAAGACAGCAAGGAAATAGTGCGGGGAATTGGGAAGCAGGCCAGCGTGCAGTAGATGATTGGCAGAGCACCTGCAGAGGAGAAAGAAAAAGAGATAGACACAAGAGTCAATCTTTTTAGGAGGTTCAAGGACAAACGCAACTAGTAATTGGAGCTTGTGTGGCCAGTTTCTAGCACTCACGTATTAGTAATTCTTGACCCCTACATATTCACTAGTTTAGGGAGTATATAAGACCTGTGACAAGCCCCCACTTGCCAGGCAAAAGCTGTAGTGATTATTTTTATTGAGAAGCAGCTGAACGACAATTCCCCAACTTCCCCATACAAGCAACTTCTGGTATGAGGAAAAATTGCAACAAGGACCTTGCTTGTCAAAACGGAAAGTGATTATGGGAAGGGTATGTGAGCCTCAAGTCGGCTGCATCCTGGTCAACAGGAGAGTAGATCCTGTTGCTTGCAGTAGCTGCTTCCCAGTAAGTAGAGATTCACAGAGTCCAGGCCAGAAGACACTATTTAACTACGTAATTATAGCTGTTACATGGTATTTTGCTACAAGCTAACTGACTGACTCTGGGCCAGGAGTCTACCCAACTCAAATCTGTTATTCCTACTATGCTTAAAGCAAAGCATATATTTTACAATTTAATGAGGTTTGTTTAGGTTGTGTATGATACGTCATTGAATTTTTGCCATAGTTTGTAAAGCCATTCTGAGTCCCCTTTGGGATGAGAAGAGTGGGGTATAAATAAAGTAAGTAAATAAATAAATACCTGCAGAAGGCCCTTGGTTCCCTTCCTGGCAACTCCCAGTTAAAACAAGGAGCAGGGTGGTAAAGGCCTATGCCCAATAGTACAGAAGTGCTGTCAATTAGTGGAAAGTACTGGGCTAGGTGTCCCTACCCATACATATGGTAGCTTCCTATGTGTCTTCTATAACAAATTCTATCACTTAATTGTGCACCACGTGAAGGAATTCTTTTATTTATCCTGCATTTCATACTATCAAACTTCATGAAAAGAATTTGGGTTCTAGTATTCTATCTGATTTCTCTTTATGGTTTGTCAGTCTATGGAAACTACATCTTCTGATCTTAGCAAGTTTTAATCAGAGGAGGTTTGCCATTGTCTTCCTCTGAATATGGCCTATAGCACCTGATATCACCTGGCAGTCTCCCTTCCAGGTGCTAATCAAGTCTGACCCATCATTATTTTTAAGATTTGCTAACATCAGGGTATTTCACCTGCTACTATTTTTTTCACTGCCTTCCTATCATGTCTCTTCAACTCACCTATTTGCTTTCTTCTCCCTAAATCAGTGGTTCCAACCTGTGGGTCCCTAGGTGTTTTGGCCTACAACTCCCAGAAATCCCAGCCAGTTTACCAGCTGTTAGGATTTCTGGGAGTTGAAGGCCAAAACATCTGGGGACCCACAGGTTGAGAACCACTGCCCTAAGTGAAAGGTTTCCAAAACTTTGACCTGAAATCTATTGGAGTGCAATCAGAGCGTAAATACTTATGCTGGTGCTTGAAGATACTCACTGTCATTTTGTTGATGGCATACCATGGTGTTATGCCTGCATTATTTCTATTTTAGTCATATGACTTATTAAAGAGCTTCTGAAGCACACATACCCTATGGCCATTCCATGCATGGAAAAGAATGGGTAGGTAGAGGGATCACATAAGTGTCTGCCTTTGAGTATGTTGCCAGAGGTGAAGTGTTTATATCTACTGCTGAAACTTTTGGAGGCCTACAGTAACAGATGTAATTGACTTATGCCTGCCCATGGATGCTCTCATCCAGCACATAATGGCTTCAACAGTTCTATGGTAAATTTGGGTGTGGTATTGGTGGTAAATTCATCATAATAGCACAGTTCCACATATAGAACTACTACACTACTCTGAGCCTTAAACTCACCCAAGGTGTTGACCATGCATATCCCACACATATCAAGGGTGAGCAAGGTATGGTAGACGGCAGGACCTCCCTCATGATTCATAAAGAGGTGGTAGAGCACGCTGCCCAACTGTGGAAAGATACACGCCAAGTAGTGCACTATTCCCAGCCACGACACTGTGAGTCGGGTCCATGGAATGGTCAACGGCAGCACGACGAGACACCCAAGTAGAGGTATGCCTGGAAAAAAGAAAGAAAATCTCCAGTTGGCCTAGTATTGTGTCTCTGAAGAGAGTTGGAACTGGAAACCTCCCTCTCCTTGAAATCCAAACAATACTATGTGCAATTAGGTGTAAACACAAATTTCTTTTTCCTCATTAGTTTTCAAGGTAAATGGCATTCACAAGTGACTTACCAGTGCAGCCTTCTGCTTCATTCAGACAAGATTTAAGGACATAGCCTTATTAGTCTCTTTCAGCCTTTAAAGATGTCAAGAAAACCTTTAGCATGTTCCAAAGATTTTGTGGGCTTTGTGGGTTTATCAGATGGTTTGGAATCCACAAAGCATATTATCTAAATTTATTTAGTAAGTTTCAGGATTTTGTAGTTCTAAGCAGAGTTAGTAAAGTGCCGCTGCTTGCATTTTGATACTAAGAGATCCTCCATCAGCATCACCGCCCCCTCCTACTGCCCAGTAACTTCCCTTCTGTAGCTTTTTTATCTCTTCACACCATTGGAACTATCAGTTCTCTTCTGCTGATGCAGCAATTGTTCCCCGAAGAAGATGGCTGCATCCTAGTCAATGTCTTTACTTTGAGCTTTCCACCTTCGGTGACCCTACTAGGACGGCATTTAGTGTCTTCAAAAAGTCTAGTTCCCCAACGTTGCTGCTCTCAGCTACTCTGACACACTCAGACATCCTCACAAGAAAGAACAAGTACTGTATAATGATATATTAAGTAGAAAGAATACAAAACCAGGGTCGTCCATGTCACAATATTTCCAGTTTCTATGTATTAATGTGAAAGCCAAAGAGTGAAAGAAGCTGACAAGAAATCAGCTCATTATAGATGTACCAGAGGAGATTTCTACAGGCAGCATGGACTGATTTTTTATAGTCCTGAAACAAATCATGCCAGAAACCCCCCCTAGAAGCCAACAAGACAAAACTGAGACTCTCATACTTTTTTTTTTTTTTTGGTATCAGGAGCAACTTGAGAAACTGCAAGTAGCTTCTGGTGTGAGAGAATTAGCCGCCTGCAAGGACACCACCCAGGGGACGCCCAGATGTTTTGATGTTTTACCATCCTTGTGAGAGGCATCTCTCATGCCTCCCCCCCCCCACACACACACACACAGGGAGCTGGCGCTGACAGAGGGAGCTCATCCACACTCTTCCCAGATTTGAACCTCCACCCCCCCCCCCCACACACACACACACACAGGGAGCTGGCGCTGACAGAGGGAGCTCATCCACACTCTTCCCAGATTTGAACCTCCAACCTGTTGGTCTTCAGTCCTGCTGGCACAAGGGTTTAACCCACTGTGCCACTAGAGGCGCCCTCTCATAACATGAGACAACATGACTTGGAAAAAAACAGCAATGAATGATAAAGTCGAAAGCAGTGAGAAAAGCAGCATACCTCGCAGGTGGATTGATTCAGTTAAGGAATTGCCAACCCTAAGTCTCCTATGGGCCCCTGGTGGCACAATGGGTTAAACCACTGAGCTGCTGAACTTGCTGACCAGAAGGTTGGTGGTTCGAATCCTGGGAACAGGGTGAGCTCGTGCTGTCAACCCCAGCTACTGCCAATCTAGCAGTTTGAAAACATGCAAATGTGAGTAGATCAATAGGTACCGCTTCTGCTCTATGCTGGCCACATGACCTAGGAGGTGTCTACAGACAACGCCGGCTCTTCAACAGAAATGGAGATGAGCACCACCCCACAGAGTCGGACACCACCCCACAGAGTCGGACATGACTGGACTTAATGTCAAGTGGAAATCTTTACCTTTACTTTACTTAAGTCTCCTATGGCTCTTTGGACACTAGAACATCCAAGTCTCATTCAGTATTGCCAATGCTCTGTGGTAGTGATTCACAACATGTGGGTCCCCAGATGTTTTGGCCTTCAACTCCCAGAAATCCTAACAGCTGGGGACCCACAAGTTGAGAACCACTGCTCTGTGGTGTTGGGAGTTCCAGTTTTATATCTCCGAGGGCAGATGTCTTGTACCCTAACAATGGGAGTTGTACTCCAAAATCACCTATCCCGATTCCTGAGCAAGTAAGAAGCGGGGAGGTGATAGTAAAAGTGGCAAAAATGTATTAACTAGATTTCTCCTTCTCCTGTAACTAGTCACCCTAAAACCACACACCCGTCTATCCCTGTTCAACTTTTTTTCACCCTCTGTAGCCCTTTTCTTGCCCTCCGCACCCCTTTTCTTGCCCTCCACACACCTTCATATCTCTGGGGGGTTACAGCTTAACACAAACAGATCAGGTCTCCCTGAGCCCTATTACTGTGCTAATTGCAGCTGCCTGAAGCCAGGTCTCAATTAGGAATGTGATAAACACGCCCCTTGGAGTTCATTAAGAGGCCAGAAATTCTCCTTGAGAGGCACGAGAGGGAAACAGGAGAAACTCTGCAGGGGATTGAGTCAGCCGCCCAGCCCAGTCACCCAAAGCTCCAGATGGCACCCAGGGCCACCCTGGCCACCCTGCTGGCATTCCCACCCACCAGGCAGACCTCCTGTGTCTTCTAACAGCTTCACAACACACAGCAATTGAGTTGATGAAGCCCCAGCCAGCATCCCTAACTAGCTCAATTACGGCATTTATTTTGCCAGGAAAAGCTTTGTCTCTTTCAAGTTGTGCCTGGCACATTAAAAAACACGGGCTTTCTGTAAGAAGAAAAAAAAAGTGAGAGAACAGTCAGTAGCTGCCCCTTATTGCTCTACATCAGGACTGGAAAGTTTTACTTTTAGAAGGCCACAACACTCCAAATCCTCTAGGTAAGGTAAAGGATTTCTCCTGATATTAAGTCCAGTCATGTCCGACTTTGAGGACTGGTGCTCATCTCCATTCCTAAGCTCAAGAGCCGGTGTTGTCCATAGACAGCTCCAAGTCATGTGGCCAGCAAGACTGCATGGAGCACCGTTACCTTCCCGCTGGAGCGATACCTATTGATCTAGTCACATTTGCATGCTTTTGAACTGTTAGGTTGGCAGAAGCTGGGGCTAACAGCAGGAGCTCATGCTGCTTACCAGATTCAAGCCTGCAACCTTTCGTAAGCAAGTTTAACCCACTGTGCCACCAGGGGCTCCTATCCTATCCAAATCCCGTATCCATATAGTTATTTTTCTTGATTATTTGTATCTGCAACAACCTTAATGTTATTGTTATGTGCCTTGAAGTTAACTCTGACTTATGGCAACTCTGTACTAGGGTTTGCTTCACAAGGTTTTTTCTGTGGAGGTTTGCCATTTCCTTCTTCCAAGAAGAGATATTGTGACTTGCTCAAGGTTACCCAGCCAGACTGCATAGCTGAGCAAGGATTCAAACACTGGTCTTCCGGAGTACTAGATCAACATGGAAGCTACTCTATTGCAATGGTTAAAGTCCTGAAAAAGAGGCCTACTTCCAGGATCATGGAACAGAACAAGTAATCTTAATCTCACATTAATAACAGAGCAGGAAACTAATTTCTTAGGGCACAATTTCCTAGATCTCCAGCTAGCATATCCTATGGCTTTTTTTTTTTCATGTCAGAAGTGACTCGAGAAACTGCAAGTCACTTCTGGTGTGAGAGAATTGGCCCTCTGCAAGGATGTTGCCCAGGGGACACCCAGATTTTTAATGTTTTTACCATCCTTGTGGGAGGCTTCTCTCATGTCCCTGCATGGAGAGCTGGAGCTGACAGAGGGAGCTCATCCAGGCTCTCCCCAGATTTGAACCTCTGACTTGTCAGTCTTCAGTCCTGCAGGCACAAGGGTTTAACCCATTGCACCACTGGAGGTGCCTTCTATTAAATCAGTTAGCTGGTCCATCTAACTCAGGTCCATCCACTCCAGCATCTCCTACTGGTGACAATGGGAACTGTAGTCCAATAGCTATGGTGAGCACAGGGGCCTGGAGAAGCATGTCTGTTTTAAGGGTTTATGAAATAGTAATGCAATAAGGTAATTTTTTCAAGCTGTGCTGAGGAAAATAGTTATCTCTTTTATATCTGTTTATATTTGATCCATCTAGCTCAGGATTATGGACACTGCCATCATAGAATCATAGAATCAAAGAGTTGGAAGAGACCTCATGGGCCATCCAGTCCAACCCCCTGCCAAGAAGCAGGAATATTGCATTCAAAGCACCCCTGACAAATGGCCATCCAGCCTCTGCTTAAAAGCTTCCAAAGAAGGAGCCTCCACCACACTCTGGGGCAGAGAGTTCCACTGCTGAACGGCTCTCACAGTCAGGAAGTTCTTCCTAATGTTCAGATGGAATCTCCTCTCTTGTAGTTTGAAGCCATTGCTCCGCATCCTAGTCTCCAAGGAAGCAGAAAACAAGCTTGCTCCCTCCTCCCTGTGGCTTCCTCTCACATATTTATACATGGCTATCATATCTCCTCTCAGCCTTCTCTTCTTCAGGCTAAACATGCCCAGTTCCCTAAGCCGCTCCTCATAGGGCTTGTTCTCCAGACCCTTGATCATTTTAGTCGCCCTCCTCTGGACACATTCCAGCTTGTCAATATCTCTCTTGAATTGTGGTGCCCAGAATTGAACACAATATTCCAGATGTGGTCTAACCAAAGCAGAATAGAGGGGTAGCATTACTTCCTTAGATCTAGACACTATGCTCCTATTGATGCAGGCCAAAATCCCATTGGCTTTTTTTGCCGCCACATCACATTGTTGGCTCATGTTTAACTTGTTGTCCACGAGGACTCCAAGATCTTTTTCACACGTACTGCTCTCGAGCCAGGCGTCACCCATTCTGTATCTTTGCATTTCGTTTTTTTTTTTTGCCAAAGTGGAGTATCTTGCATTTGTCACTGTTGAACTTCATTTTGTTAGTTTTGGCCCATCTCTCTAATCTGTCAAGATCGTTTTGAATTCTGCTCCTGTCCTCTGGAGTATTGGCTATCCCTCCCAATTTGGTGTCGTCTGCAAACTTGATGATCATGCCTTCTAGCCCTTCATCTAAGTCATTAATAAAGATGTTGAACAGGACCGGGCCCAGGACGGAACCCTGCGGCACTCCGCTCGTCACTTCTTTCCAAGATGAAGAGGAAGCATTAGTGAGCACTCTCTGTGTTCGTCCACTTAACCAATTACAGATCCACCTCACCGTAGTTTTGCCTAGCCCACATTGGACTAGTTTCCTTGCCAGAAGGTCATGGGGGACCTTGTCAAAGAAGGCCTTACTGAAATCCAGGTACGCTACATCCACGGCATTTCCCACATCTACCCAGCTTGTAACTCTATCGAAAAAAGAGATCAGATTAGTCTGGCATCACCTTGTTTTGATGGGAATTGTAGTTCAATACCTATGGTGAGTACTGGACTGGAAAAGCATGGCTGTCTGCAGGATTTTGAACATTATAGTGCAATAAGGTAAGTTTTCCAAGCTTTCCTGATGACAACAGGTACCTAATTTATATTAGGTCAGATGATTGATTTGTCTAGCTCAGTGGTTCCCAACTGTGGGCCACAAGATCTAAAATAAGGCCCACAAGACATGCATTTTAGGCCTGTTATTTGGGGTACTGATTCAGAAAATTGCATTGTATAAACAACATCAGCTCTAAATTATTAAATTTGGTTTTCTGTGGGCGAGCAGATGGCGACTATTGGATGGCATATGTTCTGTATCAGAAACTAGAGTTGATGTGGTATATCCAATGCAATTTTTTGAATCAGCACCCCAAATAACCAAACCAAATCTAAAGTTGACCAAAAACTGATTTGTAGAACCATTGGTCTAGCTCAGTGGTTCTCAACCTGGGGTCCCCAGATGTTTTTGGCCTACAACTCCCAGAAATCCCAGCCAATTTACCAGCTGTTAGGATTTCTGGGAGTTGTAGGCCAAAAACATCTGGGGACCCCAGGTTGAGAACCACTGGTCTAGCTCATGACTGTCCACATCAGCATTCTCCATTGGCAACAATAGGGGTTCTAGTTCAACCAAATCTAAAGTTGACCAAAACTGATTTGTAACCCTTTTGGTACTAATGTTGGAGAGTGGTCCCTGATCAAGGTGGTCCCTGGTCAAGGTGGTCCCTGGTCAAGGTGGTCCCTGGTCCTAAAAAGGTTGGGAACCATTGGTCTAGCTCATGAATGTCCACATCAGCATTCTCCATTGGCAACAATAGGGGTTCTAGTTCAACCAAATCTAAAGTTGACCAAAACTGATTTGTAACCCTTTTGGTACTAATGTTGGAGAGTGGTCCCTGATCAAGGTGGTCCCTGGTCAAGGTGGTCCCTGGTCCTAAAAAGGTTGGGAACCATTGGTCTAGCTCATGAATGTCCACATCAGCATTCTCCATTGGCAACAATAGGGGTTCTAGTTCAGCACTTTGGGGAGAGGCATACTCACTAATATTGGCTCTTGAGAACTTCCAAGAGAATACCAGGAGAATGATGGCCAAGCATGGCTTTTGACTTCATGCCCTACTCAATGGAGACTGTAGGGTCTGAAATACAAGAACCCGGGCTCAAAGGGCTAAGAAACAGCACCTACAAGAAAAGTGAGGAGCCTTTGGCCTCCAACCCCCACCAGATCATGTCTGGTGAAGGATTATGCAAGCTGCAGCCCCAAACATTTAGAGGCCCAACAGTTCTCCATCCTGGTAGATTTACAAGGTGAAAGTGGGCATGTTATCTTTAACAAAACGCCATCTGGTGCTTCATCAAACAGATCTGCTGGCGTTTAATCTACCCCAACTTTTACTGGTTTCCAGAAACTTCACCTGACAGGATGACAGCGCCAAGGACAATGGGGAAGCGGTGTCAGCAAATAAAGCCCAACTGCGCATACTGCTGACAGCATGGATTGTGGACCCTAAGCACCAGAGGCACAGTAGCAAATGCCTCCAAAATGCAGCCAAACCTTTTAAAGAACCCATGCAGCAACTTTGTGCACCAAACTCTATGGAGAGGATTTTTTTCAACCTCAAAAGATAATATGTTGGATGCCAGCTGAAAGGTAAACGATGTCTGCTCTCTACATTTCCTCACTCTACTTGCCAGAAGGTTAGAAAGGAAATGGTCCTTTCCAGGACTTGAGAAGAGGGCATCTAAGACCAAGTGGCTGAAGAACCCAGGAAGGAGTCCAAAGCACAAGACAGGATTATGAAGTATTTAGTTCTGTACATTGTAAAAGGATAAGAGGAAATACTTACAAGCTTAGAAGGTTAATTGCTGGAGCAATGAGGATTCTTTAACAATGCTGCAGAATATGGGTTTTGGTGCAAAAATCAGCTCACTAAGAACCACGGTCTTTTCTTTTTTTTTTTTTGAATTGAAAAATATATTTTATTTTAAAGCAGTATGATAATATAATTATACAAGAACAGCAAAATAAGGGGTTTCTTTTCCACAGGACATTATGCAAGGCTAACCACTAGAGTCCAAAGAATGAGAGCATGTGAAATACTTCTATTGATGGCTCTGTCGAACAAAAAAATGTGAGAATTTATCCAAGTTCTGTAATGAGCTGTGCGTGTATAGATTCCTGGAAGTTTTGGCCGACCACAACCAAGGCCAAAACTTGTGATTCCCACCAGATAGTATTTGGTGGCATCTGGGAAATAGCACATTAAAGGTCCACCACTGTCTCCCTGACAACTATCAATACCTCCACTTTCTGCACCTGCACAAAACATATCCTTTGTTACTGTCCCTGCATACCAGTCAATTCGGTTACAGAGTACAGATGGAAAAACATCTACTTGTGCTTCCTGTAAGACATCTCTGAGTCTACCTGACTTAAAAATGAGTGGGAAATACAACCGATTCCTGGATAGCTTCCATCAACTTTCTCCACTGTGTTTCCCCATCCACTTATGTAACATGGGGTCTCATTAGTTACAGTAAGGGGACCATTAGGTAAGCAAACAGGTTGGATATATTCATTGAATTTGATAGAATCTATTAATTTGAACAAAGCAACATCGTTTTTAAATGTGGCCTGGTCGTAATTAGCGTGAATAATGATAGCCCTGACCCGGCTCTTTCTTGTATGTGTTTGGTATCTATAAAGATGAAAAAAAGAAAAAAGAACCACGGTCTTTTCTAAGCAAATTTCTAGTCCCTAAAACTGAATGTGTTATATGGCAGGTGGAGCAACTTCAGCCTTATGGACTATAATCACTGCATTGTCAAAGGCTTTCATGGCCAGAATCACTGAGTTGCTGTGAGTTTTCCAGACTGTATGACCATGTTCCGAAAGCATTTCCTCCTGAGGTTTCACCCACATCTATGGCAGGCATCCTCAGAGGTTGTGAGGTCACAGCCGCTGAGGATGCCTGCCATAGATGTGGGTGAAACATCAGGAGAAAATGCTTCCGAAAGATGGCCATACAGCCCAGAAAACTCACAGTAACCTGACTTATCACAATCATTCATCACTATTATAATGATATAATAATAAAACTTTATGTATATACTGTATCGCTCTATCTCCCTTAGGGGACTCAGAGTGGTTTCTACACATGCAATAACACAGAAAAGATATACAGAGTATTCAAGACATAGACACAAAATTATTAACACAAAACATATACATTAAAACCAGTTCAAACACTATTCTATCATATGGAATACCCTGCTAGGGGCCGGAGTAGTCGAGTGGGCCCAGACCGTCTAAGGGGACTAGGCCGAGGTTAGTGCACAGCAATCTAGAGCCGGGGAGATGGAGAAAGTGCAAAGACTGGTCTAACAGTGACCATAGTGGGGCCTGGGGCTACATTTCCAGGACCTATTGATGAACTATATGAGGGACTGGGCAGAACAAGTATTCGGAGATGACAAGGGGTTGGAAAAGAGAATGAAGAGCAAGGTCGAGTCCTAGCTAAGGCCTGGGGACTGGGACTAGTAACTAGTCATTCTCAAGGCCTGATAAAACCAAGTCTTCAAGTTCTTGCGAAATGAGGAAAGTGATGGGGCCTGTCTGGGGAGGGCATTCCAGAGGCAGGGGGCCACCACCGAGAAGGCCCTCTCCCTCATCCCTACCAGCAGAGTATGAGACAGCAGTGGGGGCAAGAGAAGGGCCACCCTGGAAGATCTTAGAGTGCATGACAGTTCATAGAGGGACATGCGATCATGGAGATAGGCGGAGCCCAAACCATTTAGGGCTTTATAGGTCATAACCTGCACCTTGAATTTGGCTCAGCAACTTATCGGCAGCCAGTGGAGCTGTTTTAATAGGGGTGTTGTACGCTCCCTATAGTTTGCTCCACTTAGGAGCCTGGCTGCCGCCCATTGCACCAGTTGAAATTTCTGGGCCGTCTTCAAGGGCACCCCCATGTAAAGTGCGTTGCAGTAATCCAATCTGGATGTAAATAAGGCAGGTTAGAAGGGGAAACACAGGGCCAAAGTTTCTTCTACTTCTACAGAAAGTGGAGATTCAATGGAACAGGGGAGAGGCAAATCCACAAATTCTTAGAATAGAGTAGCAAAAGGCAAGGGCTTAATCCATCTTGAAAGAACTATATTTTTTCCTGCCATGGTGCCATTTATGGTACATTGATACATTCCCCTCTCTGTAGAATGACCCTCAACTTAGCCATAATTTTGACCTCCAAACATGCTCTCAACATATACATGAGGCCAACTTATACATTAACATATCTCTTATAAAAAAAATCAGAGCTTGGAAAAATTAGCTGTGAGGACTCCATCTCCCAGTGGCCATTGCTGGCTGAGGGATTCTGGGAGATGTAATCCAAGCTATACATTTCCTGAGCTTCCAAACACAGAGACACCCACAATCCTGGGTCTTACTGCTGAATTCCTGGCAGGATGAAGAACTGCCAACCTGCCGACACTAATCCAGAACCCTCAGTTGTGGGTCAACCTTAGTTTTGCCTTCCCATCACACTTTTGCCACACATCAGAAAGGACCGGGCACACAGGGCTTCTACACAGAGGCAGCCTCAAAGGGGTGAAGGACAGAAGCCGCATTCCCCACTGTCTTCCAACACAGAGAGAAAGCAGCTGACCAGAGGCCTTCAATGGCATTCTTGTTTTCCTCATTCAGAAAGAGAGAGAGAGGGAGAGAAGCTGTTCTCGCCTTCCTTTCCTGTCCTCAGTTTTCTGCCCTGGCTGCTTGCAGAGCTGTCACACAAGCACAATCCCGGCCTTGCCATTCTCTCCTGGGATGTGTCGTGGATCAGATATCCGACCCGGAAGCATCAGGACGGTGTAATATTAAACAGTCATGATTTCACGCTCCGAGCCAGAAATCTCAGACAGGAAAGAGAAATACCCCATATAGAGCCAGCAATATGGGATCACTTCTGGGATCTCAGACCCACTGAGAAGGGTCTGCTTCACATCTCAAACATCACTACATCAGCCTCAAAATAAGATATGGGCCAATCTTCTATCGTTCTTATTTAAGTATAACACACATCACTGGATGCAGTAATATTTTCCAGGTCTGTGTCCCAAGAGGTCACCTCAAAGAGATGGAGAACAGAAGCCGCATTTCCCACCTGTCTTCTGGCATAGAGATGTTACACATCAGTTGCAATGGCAATTCCCAGGTTAGTAGAGTGGTAAATCTACTTTGGGCTTTGGGTCTCAACAGTAAAGGAGCTAACCAAGGTGCTGAATACCTTTTCCACAATAGGTTTCATATTCTTGAGTAAGTCTTCTAAGGTTTTGGCTGAAACCCAGAACTAACTGACCACCAGAGCCCTCGGTGGCACAGTGGGTGAAACCTCTGTGCCGGCAGGACTGAAGACCAACAAGTCGCAGATTCGAATCCGGGGAGAAGTGGATGAGCTCCCTCTATTAGTTCCAGCTCCTCATGAGGGGACATGAGAGAAGCCTCCCACAAGGATGATAAAAACATCAAATCATCCGTGCATCCCCTGGGCAACATCCTTGCAGACGGCCAATTCTCTCACACCAGAAGCGACTTGCAGTTTCTCAAGTCGCTCCTGACACGACAAACAAACTGACCACCCCTATAGACATCTAAATCACAGGCAAAAAATAGCAACCATGGTAGGGACAAGTACTCACATTGTGGAAAAGTTACTTTGTTGTTTGCCTTCAAGAAACCTCTGACTTACGGTAACTCTATCACAGGGTTTTCTTGCAAGATTTGCTCACTTTTGGCTTTCTCTAAGGCTGAGAGAGTGTGACTTGCCTAAGGTTAGCCAGTGAGTTTCCATAGCCAAGCAAGGATTCAAACCCTGGTCTTTCAGTGTCCTTGTCCAGCTCAAACCACCACATCACACTAGCTCTCTAGAGTTGCTCTCTTGGATTACAACCGCCAACTGTCCCCCAGCCATCATGCTGGCTGAGGGATGCTGAGACTTGCAGTCCAAGAGAACAACTAGGACACATGCACAAATGAAAACCCATGTTCCTTTATTTCATTGGTTCTCAATGTTCTTAATGCTGTGACCTCATGTTGTGGTGACCCCCAACCATAAAATTATTTTCATTGCTACTTCATAATTGTAATTTTGCTACTGTTATGAATCGTAATGCAAATATCTGATATGCAAGATGTATTTTCATTCACTGGACCAAATTTGGCACACATACTGAATACTGGTGGGGTTAGGGGTGGGGTTGACTTTGTCATTTGGGAGTTGTAGTTGCTGGGATTTATACTTCACCCACAATCAAAGAGCATTCTGAATTCCACCAACTATGAAATTGAACCAAACCTGACACACAGAACTCCCATGACCAACAGAAAATACTGGATGGCATTGAGCTTGAGTTTGGGAGTTGTAGTTCTCACATCCAGAGAGCACTGTGGACTCAAACAAGGATGGATCTGGACCAAACTTGGCACGAATACTCAATATGCCCAAATGTGAACACTGGTGGAGTTTGGGGAAAATTTGGGACCAGGTTTGGGACCTGCCTACCTGGCATGACCGCATCTCCGTTTACGAACCCACATGCTCCCTCCGATCATCTGGAGAGGCCCTGCTCATGATCCCACCTATGTCGCAGGCGTGTTTGGTGGGGACGAGGGACAGGGCCTTCTCTGTAGTGGCCCCCCGACTCTGGAACTCTCTCCCTAAGGACATCAGACAGGCTGCAACGTTGGCTGTCTTTAGGAAGAGCCTGAAGACCTGGTTGTTCCAGTGTGCCTTCCCAGAATAGGAAACTCCTGGCTTCAAGTCCCAAACACACTTCGTTAGAGATTCAGGATTATATGCACATTGCACCTACCATCAAATACCTCTATATATTACCTGTCAGGTTCAGCACTTTTAACTTTTGTCCATTACATTTGGCTCGGCCCCTAGGTTTTTAATTGTGTCACGGTGTCATTGTTTTACTTGTTATTGTTTTGCTTGATGTTTTATTATTTGCTAATGGGTTTTACTGTGTATTATATGTTGTTGTTGTCGGTGGCCTCAGCCTTTGTAAGCCGCATTGAGTCCTTCGGGAGATTTTGCGGGGTATAAATAAAGATAATAATAATAATAATAATAATAATAATAATAATGGGATTTATAGTTCACCCACAACAAAGAGGATTCTGGACTCCACCAATGATGGAATTGAACCAAATTTGGCACACAGAACTGCCATGACCAAATGAAATTCTGGAGAGGTTTGGAGGGCAATGACCTTGAGTTTTGGAGTTGTAGTTCACCTACATCCAGAGAGCATGGTGTACTCAAACAATGATGGATCTGGACCAAACTTGGCACAAATACTCAATATGCCCCAACCTCCAAATGTGGTGGAGGTTGGGGAAAACAGACCTTGACATTTGGAAGTTGCTGTTGCTGGGATTTATAGTTCACCTGCAATCAAAGAGCATTCTGAATTCCATCAACTACAGAATTGGGCCAAACTTCCCACACAGAACCCCCATGACTAACAGAAAATACTCTGTTTTCTGATAGTCTTTGGCAACCCCTCTGATACCCCCTCATAACACCCCCCCCCCCCCGAGGTTCTGACCCTCAGGTTGAGAAACACTGCTTTATTTAAACATCCAAGGCCTCCCCAATTGCACGAGTTCGGTCCAGCTTCCCTTTTGTCACTTCCACAATCAGCTGCTAAAATGTAAGCCACTTACAGCCGGAGCTGCTATTTCAAGATATCTAGGACAAGATCTTCCCCACTTCCTAGGGGCTGGGGTGTGTCCCATGATGTGTGCCCCCCTGAATAGAGGTACTAGAGAGGGAGGAGGAAAGAAGGCGAGAAGAAAGAGCTGAGCCTATAATAGGATCACATCATTAGCCGTCTGGAAGGAGCTAAATAAAAAACAGTTAGAGGATGAATAGAAAGTGGGAGGATGCCCCAAAGGAGGAAAGGGGAGGAAAGGTGCTTCATACAGAGCATTGAAAGGCCAGATCAGGGCAGAACATGTCCGCCTCTTAATGCTCCTCTGTGTGGAACTATAGAGCCAAAGCAAGAGTATATAGTGGCCGCCTGGTCACAGATGACCAACCTGAGGGTCTATTTCTTCCTGGGTAATGACCACAAGATGTAGCAGAGGCTGAGATGGTGTTTAAAAAATAGATCAGAGAATAAAATCAATGCCTTATCCATTGCACTCAGGTACAATAATGAACCTTCTATATTCAGAAGAAGTCAATTATATGTATTGTCCAAGGCTTTCATGGCTGGAGTCACTAGGTTGTTGTGAGTTTTTGGGGCTGTATGGCCATGTTCCAAAAGCATTCTCTCCTGACATTTTGCCTGCATCTATGCACCCTGATTAGCATTTAATGGTCTTGCAGCTTCAATGCCTGGCTGGTTGCTGCCTGAGGGATTCATTTTTTGGGAGATGTTAGCTGATCCAGATTTGTTCTTGTCTGGAACTCCCCTGTTTTTGAGTGTTGACCATTTTATCCATCCCAGTAGCCTTGAGTGTTGTTCTTTATTTACTGTTATGGTTTTAGAGTGTTTCAGGTTTTTTTACACTCAAAAGCAGGGGAATTCCAGACAAGAAACAATCAGGGCTAGCTAATCACCTCCCAGCAAAGGATTCCCCCAGGCAGTAAGAAGCCACACCTTGAAACTGCTAGGCCATTAAATGCTAATAAAGGTGGCCAATTAAAACATTCACACCTACCTCTAACAGACAAGAGTTCTTTCTCCCACCCTGGATATTCCACAGATATATAAATCCCATTTTCCTAGTTTCCTACAGACTTCACAGGTGCAGGTGAAACATCAAGAGAGAATGCTTCTGGAACATAGCCATACAGCCCAAAAAAACTCACAACAACCCACGTCTATTATAGATTGTCAGATGGGAGGCAATGCCTATCTTTCTCCAGCATGACCTATTTCACAGGCTTCTCGGGATCATTTGGCTTATCAAAACCAGAATGATGGACTTATTTAACCTGGCTTCACCCAGAAAAGCATTTCAGAACTGCTCCTTTGGATTCCAGAGACTTTGCTGCTATCAGTGATAAGACTTCTTCTCTTGTAGCAATCTCCCCCCGACACCGCCCGGAAAAGTCCTTTCTCCAATACATTCACTGACATCACAATTTCACCAGACACCAAGTTAAGTCGGTCTTATTCTCTTGAGCCTTGAAGTGCAATTAATATTGATCTTCTCTTAGCTACTGTTAACCTATTTTTAATTCATTTTTAGGCTGTGATTATTTAATTTCATCAGGCAGAGCTCTCATCACTTTCACCATATTTTGGAGATTTCATACTATTTAAATATATGTGCGGTAGTACCTTCACATCTCCTTGGTTAAAGCCACAAAATCCCTGCAAAAAAGGGAAAAGGGGAAAATACAAAACACTAATTTTTTTTAACTAAAGGGAACACTTGTCTAGGAATCTTTAGGTCCTCCGGCACAATTCTATGGCCAACTTCTGATAGAGGTTGACCATACAGTTGCACTGTTTACTAAAGGGAACACTTATCTAGGAATCTTGAGGTCCTCCAGCACAATTCTACGGCCAACTTCTGATGGAGGTTAACCATACAGTTGCATTGTTTACTAAAGGAAACACTAATCTAGGAATCTTTAGGTCCTCCGGCACAATTCTATGGCCAACTTCTGATGGAGGTTGACCATACAGTTGCACTGTTTACTAAAGGGAACACTCGCCTAGGAATCTTGAGGTCCTCCAGCACAATTCTACGGCCAACTTCTGATGGAGGTTAACCATACAGTTGCATTGTTTACTAAAGAAAACACTAATCTAGGAATCTTGAGGTCTTCTGGCATAGTTCTATGGCCAACTTCTGACGGAGGTTGACCATACAGTTGCACTGTTTTTTAAAGGGAACACTTGTCTAGGTATCTTGAGGTCCTCCAGCACAATTATATGGCCAACTTCTGATGGAGGTTGACCTACAGTTGCACTATTTACTAAAGGGAACACTTGTCTAGGAATCTTGAGGTCCTCCAGCACAATTCTATGGCCAACTTCTGATGGAGGCTAACCTATAGTTGCACTGGAGGATCTAAAATTCTTAGAGAGACTTTGTTAACCAAATCCGCAAAGGTATGTAAATGTATGTATGCGTGTATATACCAGACAAGGGCAAACTTAAGTGGCTGGTGGGGGGGGGGGGGGGAGGAAAGGGCCTGAGGCTGGTTGGAATTGTGGAAGTCCAAAACCCCTGGAGAGCCAAAGTTTGCCTATATATACAGATTGATATATATATGACTCATGAAAAATAATTGAAAGGCAAGATGAAACTGTTGAAATCCATATGGTTTCTATTCCAAGATCCTGACTAAATTTCAGCCCCTCTGTCTCAGTTTTCAAATCTATATAAGGGGAGCAAAAACATAATTTTTCTCATTTGAGCAATAGTGCATTGCTCAAGTGATACAAGACACTGAGCAAGCCTAGGCAGAAGTCAATCACAGCTCATAGAATGTTATATGGGAAGACAAATGTATAAAAACAAGTCCAGATACGGTTAGAAATAGAGACTGAGCCAATAAAGAAGAAAGGAAAGGAGGACATAAATAGAAGGAGTTTTGGAGCTGAGGCGATGAAAAGCTTTTAAGGAAAAGTGTTCTAAGTTTAAAGCGGAATTGTTACCAACGTACTGTGTGCATAATCCTTGATTTTTATTTTTACCTGGTACAATATGTCTTTACTGATTTTATTTTCTGCTCCTCTGTGTGGATGTGTTAATTTAAAAACTAACAAGGAAGACAGTGCACACTTTAACATACAGAACTGCATAAATCACCACAACTACTTTTCCAGAAACAGTGGTCACCTTGAGGCGCAGGTATCTAATCCTGGATGAGTGACTGGAGCCCCTGGGCAGGAGACCTATCACATGTGTTGAGAAGGAAAGTGAAGAGCTCAGCTTAAAGGACTCAGAGCTGGAGCAGGCTGGGATTTTGAAGGTGTTGCTTCACTCACACTATTTCAATGGCATCCTCAAACTAAAAAGGAGGAGAAAGTCCAGCCTGACTTTTAGTTACATGGGGACAGAAGCTCAGCTCAGTGTCCTTGTTCTACCTCTCAGCCACCCATATGTCCACAAGATCAAGAAATCCGGAACAGCTCACATTACCCGAGCAGCTGCCTCCCTTCCAACTAAGTGTGGGTACCGTGGCCACTTTACTGTTTATTGTTTTAATCTGTTTATTTTGTTTTCTTCTTTTAGTAATTTGTCATTTTTAATATATATATTTTATTTTGTTTACTTATATTGTGAATTGCTCCAAGTCCATTCAGGGAGATGGGGCAAGACAGAAATTATTATTATTATTATTATTATTATTATTATTATTATTATTGCGAGCCCAGTGGCACAATGGGTTAAACCCTTATGCCAGCAGAACTGAAGACTGACAGGTCGGAGGTTTGAATCCAGAGAGCACACACGAACTCCCTCTGTCAGTACCAGTTCCTCAAGGATGGTAAAACATCAATACAGCTGGGCATCCCCTGGGTAACATCCTTGCAGACGGCCAATTCTCTCACACCAGAAGTGACTTGCAGCTTCTCAAGTCACTCCTGACACAAATTATTATTATTATTATTATTATTATTATTATTATTATTATTATTCCCTCACTCCAAAACATCCCAAATTCCCATCTGCACTACAAAACTTCACTTACTGTTGGATTCACTCCAATGGCCATGCCATTTGGAGATGATGTAAGTCGTATTCCAAAACTTGCAAAAGTTTGGATTTTGGAATGACAACATATCTCAACCTTTAGACAACATAGCTAGTGAACGTGTTGGTTAGTGGATTCTGGGATCTGTCATCCAAATTCTAAGACTAACACATTTAATAATAATAATAATAATAATAATAATACACTTTATTTATATTCTTCTTTATCTCCCTGGGGGGACTCAGAGCGGATTACAATACACATGTGAGGCAAACATTCAATGCCTTTACACACAGACATACAACACACATGACCTCATCACACCAGAGAATGAATCCGCTTAAAATCCAGTTTCTGCCTCCTGCAGAATTCTGGGGTTTGTAGTTTAGGGAGGAGACTTTAACAGCCTCACTAAACTACAAACCCCAGAATTCTGAAGGAGGCAGAAAGTGGATTTAAAGTGGATTCATTCTCTAGTGTGATTAAGTAAACAGACAAAGGTAAAGGTGTTCCCCTTTTTCCATCTCCGGCATCTGGACGCAATTCTCCACTCCGGTCATGGGGAGGCGCTCTTGCTCAATTTTTCCATGCCGAAGAGCCTTTTATCCATAGACATCTTTGATTGTGTTGCCAGCATATCTGCATGGGATGCCCTTTTACCTTCTTTTTGAGGCGGTACCTATTGATCTACTCGCATTGCATGCTTTCGAACTGCTAGGTTGGCAGAAGCTAGAGCTGACCATTGGGAGCTCACCCTGACCCAAAGCTCTGAACTGCAAATCATCTGGTCAGCAGCTTTTTCTGCAGTTTAACCCACTGTTCTACCACTGCATATTTGGTGGCCATTGGACTGTGGGCTATGACACATCTTTCCCAGCTGGCCAAAACAGTCAGCTTTAGATCCCAAATAATCCACTGTTCAAAACATCAGCATTTTTCATTTTCAGTGTTTTGTTTTCCCATACAGCTGTAACAAAAGCAGCAAGCTGCAGTGGTTAGATTGTTTTATGAAAGATACTTGTATTCACACTCCTAACTCCACTCAGTCACAGAGGTTATTGTGTGAACCAATATAATAATAATAATAATAATAATAATAATAATAATAAACCTTTATTTGTACCCCGCTACCATCTCCCGAAGGACTGGGTGCGGCTTACAAGAGGCCGAGCCCAAATACAATAGTAAAACAATAAAAACAGCAATAACTCAAAAAGACAAAGCAATAACATTAACAACACACAATGATGCAATTAAAAACAATGGCAGGGCCAAATGTAATGAAAAGTTAAAAAGTGCTGGGCGTGACCAGGTGGGGTGTTTGGAGGAGGGTGGGCATATAGGTATCCTAGATCTCTGATAAAGTGTGTTGGGACATAATGCTAGGAGTTTCCTTATTCTGGAAAGGCACACTGGAACAACCATGTCTTCAAGCTCCTCCTAAAGATTGCTAGAGATGGGGCCTGCCTGATGTCTTTAGGGAGAGAGTTCCAGAGTCGAGGGGCCACCACCAAGAAAGCCCTATCCCTTGTCCCCACTAATCGCGCCTGTAACGCAGGTGGGACTGTGAGCAGGGCTCTCCAGATGAACGAAGAGATCGTGTAGGTTCGTACTCAGAGATGCGGTCATGTAGGTAGGACAATGACAATGGAGACTGTGGATAGCAAGTGCTTTTTTGGAGAAAGTATGTGATAAATAGGTTAAGAGAAACAAACATAATATGCAAGTACAATATTTGGTTGCACTTGCAAAATAATTCAGAATGGCACATATTACAACAATAACAGGCATTGAGACTTTACAGCTGGGAAGATCAATCCAAAACACAGGTGTACAATCTCCAGTGATGCCAGAAAAGAAGACTTAGAGATGCTGAGTAAGACAGTCATGAAATATGGCTTAAGCACTCCACGCAGCATCTTGTTAATGCACGTAGTCCACTTCCAATACATAGCAGAAGAGGTCAGATAACACAAGCAAATAAAGTTGCTTTCCCTACATTTATTTACACTGGGCTCTTCATTTTTGCTGGAATCAGAAGTGCAAAATCACAAATAATATCCCAAGCACCTCTCTAAGGATCTCTAGGTCCTCCAGGGTGACTCAATGATCAAAACATATGACTCAAGCCTATGAATTTGAGGACCCCTTACCCGAAATGCTTGGGATCAGAAGTGTTTTGGATTTTAGAATATCTGTATTTCACATAATGAGATGTGGAGAAAAGACCCAAGTCTAAACAAAAATTCATTTATGATTCATATACACCTTATACACATCACCTAAAGGCAATTTTATGCAGTTTTAAAAAAATAATTTTGAGCACAAAACAAAGTCTGTACACTAAGCCATCAGAAAGCAAAAGTGTTACCATCTCAGCCATCTATATGGACAGTTGTAAAGAATTTTGGATTTCCAGGTAAGAGATGCTTAACCTATAATTAAATCCACAAATGTGGAGAGTCAAGTTACTTTATACAATCCGCCCCTTACACACTTAACTGAAAATACTTCATGGCTTTGTGCCAACATGTATGCGGGTTACCAAAAACATCCACTTACAAAAATATATGCAACCTTTATTGGTAAACAGAAAATAAGCATAGCCATGCACATTGAACTCTGGACTTTTACATAAAATTAACAGAAACCAAGTGGAAGGAACAGTTTAGAGCAGGCATGGTCAAACTGTGGCCCTCCAGGTGTTTTGGACTACAACTCCCACAATTCCTAACAGCCGCAGGACCCTTCCTTGCCCCCCTCTGCCGCTTAAGCTTAAGCGGCTGAGAGGGGCAAGGAAGGGTCCTGCGGCTGTTAGGAATTGTGGGAGTTGTAGTCCAAAACACCTGGAGGGCCAAAGTTTGACCATGCCTGGTTTAGAAGAACTCTGACAGTTCAACTCTAGGTAGAATCAGGGGTGGTGTTACTGGGAGACAAAACAAGAGCATTACTTCCCAATTTCTAGCACTACAGAGTGCAATGCTAAACACTATCAACATCAAGAACTCATATCTGCCCTAGATATTTCTTCTAGATTCACTCCCAACTCACTTTTTGAGTTCTAAGTCACGCCACAATGCTTGAAATCTTGTGCTTTGTTCTTACATGCTAGAAAGTTGTTTCTGACTCTAATGCAAGTGATGAAATATATACTCAAAGATAAGCCAAGTTTTTCAGCCCTTTTTTGGGTGGAAAAAGCCTCCTTCAGCTTATAATGGAGTCAAGGCTGGGCAGCGGAGCCTGGAAGCCATTGCTTGCAATATAGGATATATTTCTCTCTCTTATCTCCCTTAACAGTGTGTTTTCTTTTCCAGTCAAAAGGAGATATATTTCATGTCCTTCTTGTTTGTATGGCTCTCTTTAAAGCCCACCCAAGTTCCTGGCCTTTTTTTGTAAATATAAATGTATTAACTTTATATATGATATATAGGGCTTGCAAATATTGCAGGGGAAATGCATACACACATACAGATATTTAGATAGATATAAACAGATATATGGGGCTTGTAAATATTGCAGGGGAAATGCATACACACATACAGATATCTAGATAGATATAAACAGATATATGGGGCTTGTAAATATTGCAGAGGAAACGCATACACACATACAGATGTCTAGATAGATATAAATATAGATATATAGGGCTTGCAAATATTGCAGGAGGGAAATGTACATAAAGAGAGGATTTGCAAACGTTTCAGGGGGAAATGCATTTGTGAAATTAGTAAATATAATTATCAATTTATATCTAGCTCTGCATTGTTTATATAGGCATTGAATGTTTGCCTGTTACGGTGTTGGAAGCTGGCTTGAGTCCCCATGGGGAGATAGGGTATTATTATTATTATTATTATTATTATTATTATTATTAAGTTATTGTTGATACTATATTGTTTTTGTTGACTCCACTTTTCCACTTACAGAGCTAGTTTACTGTTTTACTTTGAAATATGGTAAATATTCAAAAACATTTAACCTACTGATATCTCAATTAATGTAATTTTACTGCGTATCTATTTTTATTTTGAAATTTAAACGTAGCTACTGCATTTCCCACCCTCATCTTATACTCGAGTCAATACGTTTTCCCAGTTTTTTTTGTGGCAAAATTAGGTGCCCTGTCTTATATTGAGGTTGACTTATAGAGTATATACAGTATTTCATTAGGAGCAACATTTGACTTCTTTTTCCTTTCATTTGGCTCTCCTTTCAGTTGCTGATGGCTTAAGCAAATTCAGATCAGTATGTCAACCTGGAACAAGACTGAAATCTATTACTTTTGCATTTGTTGTTCTCTCTTGACCATTCAACTAAAACAAGACTCTGGACTTTTGATCCAAAGCTCGATTGCGTGGCACCATGAGATACAAAAGCCCATTACTATAGTTCTTGGAAGCAAACTGAGACCTCAAAAACCAACATGGATTTCCAAAAAGGAGACAAGGCTTCTGGTTTGTGGTGGATGATGTTCGTATCTCTCACCTCAGGGAGCATCCCAGCCTCTTGTGTCCTTCAGAACACTTGGGGGGAAGGCATTAAACATTAAAAATAATCAGTTCCCTGCACAGGTCTTTCTAATCCTCTGCACCATGACTCCATGAAAGGTCTCTACCTCCAGTTCTTAATGGAGAGCTGGGAGAATAGAAATGATTCTGACACATTCTCGCTTTGTGCCTGGATTAGCCAGGATCAAGGGCGCTTAACCCCAGGGAACTGGAAAGGCAATTCACAGCAGGACTCCTGGGTCCTGTGAGGAGAGAAAATCAAGCACGACTGAACCAGAGCAAAAGCTCCCATGAGTGCACTAGATCTGCTCTATACTTAAGTCAGACTATTTTCCAATGAGATAATTTTAGTCTTGGAAGTGGCATTGTGGTATAATGGGCAGAGTGCTGGACCAGGACATGGGAAAGCCAAATCTCCGCCGGGCTACAAAAATCACAAGGAACCCACAAGCCAAACACTCTCTCTCAGTCTGACCTACTTCACAGGCTTGTTCCGAATATATAGTAGGGAGAGTACAGTCATATGAAGAAAGGCTTGAAGTATCCTTGGTTGTTGCTTATGATGTTTGTTATATTATTCTTATAATGGTATTTTATGCTGTTTTATATTGTTATATTTTATATGCTACTAGCAATCCCCTGCCACACGCTTTGGCCCAGTCTGGTGATGTGGAAAATAAAGTAATGAGAACATCTAGGTTTCTAATATTTGTAATGTCTTTATGCTTGTGGGTAAACAGTATTTCCTGTTGTTTCATTGTCAGTGTTGATGTGGAGATTGTCTGGTTTGCCTACTCTGGAACATGCAACATATTGTTGTCCTTCTTTAGGGGTCCCTTTCCAATCTTTGATACTACACCTGTCATATACATATATGTGTGTGTCTGAATGGTTGGATGGCCCTTTGTCAGGAGGGCTTTGATTATGTTTTCTTGCCCTGGTGAAGGGAGTTGGACTGGATGGCCTTAAGGCAGCATTTCTCAACCTGGGAAGTCAAGACCTGGGAGGGGGGGGTCACCCCCCTGGTGTCAGAAGGGTCACCAAAGACCATCAGAAAACACAGTATTTTCTGTTGGTCATGGGGGTTCTGTGTGAGATGTTTGGCCCAATTTCGTTGGTGGGGTTCAGAATGCTCTTTGATTGTAGGTGAACTATACATCCTAGTAACTACAACTCCCAAATGTCAAGGTCTATTTCCCCCAAACTCTATCTGTGTTCACATTTGGGCATATTGAGTATTTGTGCCAAGTCTGGTCCAGATCCATCATTGTTTGAGTCCACAGCGTTCACTGGATGGAGGTGAACTACAATTCCAAAATGCAATGTCAATGCCCACCAAACTCTTTCAGTATTTTCTGTTGGTCATGGGAGTTTGGTGTGCCAAGTTTGGTTCAATTCCATTGTTGGTGGAGTTCAGAATGCTGTTTGATTGTAGGTGAAGTATAAATCCCAGCAACTACAACTCCCAAATGACAAAATCATAATTATTTGAGTGATGGTCACTCCTTGTGTTGTGAGATGTTTTATTGCCAAATTTGGTGTGATTTCGTTCATTGGTTCTTTTGTTTTTAAGGTACTCATTACGCACAGAACCTTTTTAATATATAGATGCTTTGAATTCTGTGTGATTGGGCTTGGCCCCATGTAAGCCGCCACGAGTCCCTTCGGGGAGATGGAGGTGGGGTATAAAAATAAAATTATTATTATTATTATTATTATTACTATTATTAAGGCAAGATACAAATGGAGTTTCAGTAGACATTCCGGGTTTGCGAGTTTGTCTTTTGTGGGTTTGATTATTTGTGGATTTGATTAAAATGTTATCTCTAAAAATCACTAGGTCCTCCAATGTGATTTTATGGCCAAATGGAACATAAAGTACCATTAAAGTAAATAAAATACCACATATAAAACAGCTGTTTGCCACAATAGTTGACTGGTGCACTCATACGTAGGGGAAGTATACCTATGAGGACCAGACACACAGGGACAAAACAAAAATTGCTGGTTGACTTTTATGCCCCGCTTTTTGAGCATCCTAGAGGATTCTTTCTGGCTACAAAATCGTGGACTAGATCCTGGAAGTATATACTTTTGGGAGTATAATTTGCAGAATTCACCAATCAACATGGCCACTCCAGAAAAAGCTTTGACTTGACTGACCTTTGCCTAGCGCAGCCACAGCAGTTTTTGACAATCCTATTCATCCCCGACTCTGAAATTGCTTCCTTTGGACCCATCCTCTGGGACCCATGCTGCCAGGCAGGTCCCAGGTGCCTGGTATGTGCCGCTCCCTAGAGATCCCCACCCTGTCCTTGCTGCCAAACTAATCAGTTTCTCCAAAGCATTTCTCTTGGGAAACAAGTATAAGCAAACATGTACACAAACTCACGCACAAAAATTCCATCTGGATCAGCAGAACACAAGTCTAACAATTTCTTGGCTCAAGGTTTTGTCTAAGCAAACGTCTCCAGTTTTGAAGGACTTGGTACTTTACACACACACACACAAAACACACACACTATAGAACAATGATGTCACTAAAGGGTGAAGGGTCACACCAGGTGACTCCACTGGCAGGAATGACACCAAAATGACTTTCTATAACAGGTATGGGTGAGCCCAGGCCCGGGGGCCAGATACGCCCCCTTGGAATTTTTTCTCAGGCCCTTATCTCTCTCACCATCCTATCCTTTTCTTCTCTCTTTCCTTCCTCCTTCCCTCCCTCTTTCTCTCTCCTTCCTTCCCTTCCCCCCTTTTGTCCTTCCTTTCTTCTTTCCCTCCTTCCCTCTCTCTTTCTGCTTCCTTCCTTCCCTTTTGTCTTGCCTCCCTCTCCATTCTCTTCCAGCCTTTCATCCTTTTCTTCCTTCTTTCCTTCCTTTTCTTTTTTCCTTCCTCCTTTCCTTCTGGGGGATGTTTAGCTGGGAGAAGAGAAGGTAGCCCTGAGTCCCCTTGGGGAGATAGGGTGGGTTATAACTAAATAATTATTATTATTATTATTATTATTATTATTATTATTATTATTATAAACACAACAAGAGTAGTACACAGCAAACAAGATCACTCTGCTGGCTGTTGTATTGGATCACACGTCGGACACTTCCCAAGTGTCTAGGACTGTGTGATGTATTAGTGAATAATGCATGCAGATCCTAGTAGGGTGGCCTTTTGCAGCTAACAGATGGTAATTTTGTCAGTGCCGATTGTGTTTAAGTACAGGACAAGGTCTTTAGGCACTGCACCCAGTGTGCCGATCACCATTGGGACCACTTTTATTGGCTTGTGCCAGAGTCTTTGTAGTTCGATCTTTAAATCCTTGTATCATGTCAGCTTTTCCAGTTCTTCTTCTTCTTCTTATTATTATTATTATCATCATTATCATTATAGAGCGGGAACATGAGAACCATGTTTCTAGATTTAAAAGAGTGTCCCATTGAGGAGGAGGAGGAGGGAAACTGACTTTCTGCTGCCAGGACACAAGGAAGCAATGGTTTCAAATGGCAGGGAAAGAGAATTGACTGAAAAGATTAGGAAGAACTTCCTGAGAGTAAGAGCTGTTGGACAGTGGCATAGGCTGCCTCGGAGTGTGGTGGAGTCTCCTCAGGAGGCTGTGTATTGGGAGTGCTGTGACTGTGCCTTCCTGCATGGCAAGGGGTTGGACTGGACGCTCCTTGAGCGTCTCTTCCAACTCTAGGATTCTATATCAGGAGTAGGCAATAGGGGGTGTAATGGATACACTTCTTCTCTCCCACCCACCATGTCATCCTGAGCAAGGAAAACCCTTTTGGGATCCAAACGTTTCCCATCTTTCCTTTACTTTATTCCTCTGAAAGAAAAGAGGAAGGGGAGGAAAGGGCTGGGAGGGGACTTGGGGAGAACCCACCTTTTCCCAATCTGCCCACCCTGCTCCAGCCCACCATGCAGCCCCCAAGTTAGTAAGTTTGCCCATGCCTGGTCTATAATGACTGTCCACTGTGGAGGAGCTGTTGGAATCCCTTCTCCCGCTGCAAGTTCTTTTCCATTCTTCCCTTCCCCTCCTACTTGACAAGAATGCATACCCACAACAGCCATGGAGCCATGTAGTCAAAAGGAAACGTTGTGATGGATTCTGGAAGACCTGGCTGCAAGCAGCATTGAGGACTTGGCAGGAAGAATGGCTTACCCACCTTGAGGCAGGTAATGATGGAGCCCATGCGGGAAACACAGCAGTGATGGTTCTGGGTAAGTGATTGGAGGTGACCCCATGAGTTATCACACTGAGTGACACCAACCTAAGTGTTGCCATTGCTACAAAGGTGTCTCTTCTCTTAACCCAGCAGTTTTTAAACCACTTCAAACCTAGCCCAATTTCCTTGGGAAGGATAATAAATGACCTAAAAACATACTACAGGATATTGTGTGTAAAGCATGTAGGACAATGGGTAAGTTTCACAGATCTAGCTGACACCTCATGGATCGCTGACATTGTTGTGTGCCTTCAAGTCATTTCTTACTTATGTCAAACCAATAAAAAGATTTTCTGAGTGCATGTGGCTCACCTGAGGTCACCCAGCAAGTTTCCAGGGCCAAACAGGGATTCAATCCCTGGTCTCCAGAGGTGTAACTAATGCTCAAACCACTATGCAACACGTTTATACCAGGCATGGGCAAATTTCAGGTCTCCAGGTGTTTTGGACATGAACTCCCACAATTCCTAACCACCTACCTGGAGGGCTGAAGTTTGCTCATGCCCAGTTTATACCATTGCAGAAATTCCACTGCAGAGATGGAGAAAACCCTGAATATATTTCCACACAGAAAGAATTCCCCATGGTTTAGGAATTAGAAATGTACAGCTCTAACCCAAGGCTTTTCTCCACTCTCAGCCACAGGAAGAAAAACAACCAGGAGGCTGGGCTCCCTGAGGAATATTGATCCATTAAACACCCACACATCTCTAGGCCAGCCATTTCCCTCCTTGGATTTCTGACTTTGAACCTTCATGGTGTGTAAATATAATTCAAAGCCGCTGAGCTGGGTTGGCCAACAAATTCTGGGCCTCTCCTACAACCCGCCCTTCAACACTTTACACAATGAAAATTGCTCCACTGTTTTCCCCAATGCTCTTTGCTCTCATTTGACACCAGCGGGAAGAGAACAATTCTTTCCTTCACGGCTCTTGTTGACTTGTGCATAGGAGCAAAGAGCAAGAGCTAGATACTGGAGAAGGATACTGCCTGGAACTGGTTATGTGCATGGGTTCTCTGTTGGAGTGAGGGCACAAAAGGACATAATCTACCCCTATATACTTGTGTGTAAATCTAGACATTTTAAAGTCAAGCAAAAAAACCTGTGCCAACATATCCAATGGGGGACGCCTACCTCGACAGTAATACATGTGAAAAAGATCTTGGAGTCCTCGTGGACAAGTTAAACATGAGCCAACAATGTCATGCCGCAGCTAAAAAAGCCAATGGGATTTTGGCCTCCATAAATAGGAGTCTACTTTCTAGATCCAGAGAAGTCTTGCTGCCCCTCTATTCTGCCTTGGTGAGACGACAGTTGGAATACTGTATCCAATTCAACTAAAATGAACAAGAGTCTAGAGAACAAGCCCTATGAAGAGCGGCTTAAAGAGCTGGGCATGTTTAGCCTTCAGAAGAAAAGGCTGAGAGAAGACATGTTGAGAGCCGTGTATACATATGTGAGGGGAAGTCATAGGGAAGAGGGAGCATGCTTGTTTTCTGCTGCTCTGGATACTAGGATGTGGAACAATGGCTTCAAACTACAGGAAAGGAGGTTCCACTTGAACATTAGGAAGAATTTCCTAACTGTGAGAGCTGCACAGCAGTGGACCTCTCTCTCTGCCCCAGAGTGTGGTGGAGACCCCTTCTTTTAAATAGAAGCTGGATGGCCATCTGTCGGGGGTGCTTTGTGATTTTCCTGCTTCTTGGTTGGACTGATTGGCCCACAAGGTCTCTTCCAACTCTATGATTCTATGTGAACTCTTATAAAAACAGAAGCACCAGTGTTTTGCCCTTTCCATTGAATGATTCTCGACTTATTCACAAGTCCTACCATAATCCATAATTTTGGCCTCCAAATTGACCCTTGGCTTATACATTAGTATATATGGTAAGTTGCAACTTTCATTTATTTAAATAAGCAGGTGGTTTTAAATATACCCCCTGAACAAGAAAGAGATATAGTGCTTACCCAGTACAAGGAAGTGTGTTTATTTAAACAGATCCTTATTAAAAGTTATTCTGGCATTCACACCCACATAAGCACACTACAAGAGAGAGCCATCTACAGCAATCCTCATGGCCCATACAATGAGGTTTGCTTGTTTATTGCCCATATTTAGTAGTTGTCAGGTATTATAAGGGATAAGGGACCTCACAACCTCTGAGGATGCCTGTGATAGATGTGAGTGAAACACCACAAAAGAATGCTTCTGAAACACAGTCATACTGCCCGGAAAACTCACAGCAACCCAGTGATTCCAGCCATGAAAGCCTTCAAGAACACATAATAAGGGATGTTCCTTGTTTAAAAGTTGGAAAGCTTGTTCTTTATAGGGTTGGGAATGTCCTTTACTATAACGCCGCTCCATGCAGTCATGCCAGCCACATGATCTTGGAGGTGTCTACAGACAACGCCGGCTCTTCAGGCTTAGAAATTGAAGTGAGCACCACACCCCAGAGTCGGACACAACTGGACTTCATGTCAGGGGAAAACCTTTACCTTTACCTATAATGGAAGTACCATATTTGAGGGTTAAAAAGCTTTTTTAAACAGACTTAGCAAGATGCTTCCTGCAAATTCTATATTTTTGGCCCATTTATAAAGACAGAAACAACTGCATTGTGTAATTTATGGATGAGATAATATGCTGATTTTACAGAGAAACACGCAGCTAAGCTTGATATTTAATCAGAACATCATGATCCACACAATGACCTTTGTCTGTTTATTGCCCCATATTTAGCATTGCCACATATTATAAGAGATATTCCTTGTTTCAAGGTTGGAAAGCTTGCTCCTCAGAGGACTGGCAATTTCCCTATTTGAGGGTTGGAAAACTTTTCCTCTTTCTGTCTTTCTTTTTTATAGACAAAGCAAGATGCTCCCTGCAAATCCCATATTTTTGGCCATGGACCACTCATAAAGACAGAAGTGTGTACATGATGAAATTTATGGAGGAGGATAACAATGTTATCCTCCTCCATAAATTGAAATGTGTGACATGTGAGCTTGACACTCAGAAACTATTAGCAAGTTTGTATTCTCAGAAACTATTAGCAAGTTTGTATTCTGATGAAACACCAATACAAACTTCCTAATAGTTTCTGAGAATACAAACTTGCTAATAGTTTCTGAGTGTCAAGCTCACATGTCACAAATGTCAACTGTCCTTTACCGATGTTTTGAAAAACAAATAACACTACTGACATTATTAGTAGAAAATGCAAATGATAAGCCTTCTCAGCAACTCTGCCAAGATATAATCTAGACACAACACGATCCATAATCTAATGGCAACACACTTACTATGAACACACAAGGCCCATTCAAATGGCACTATGGGAATCATGGAGCTCTCTAGGTGCTACTGGACTGCAGTTCCCTCATCATTCGTCTTGCTGGCTAAGGGCTAAGGTTGCTGGGAGTTGGAGTCTAAGAATGCCTGGATAGCTATACACCAATGGTTCGCAACCTTTTTTTGACCAGGTACCACCTGACCAGGGACCACTCTCCAACATTAGTACCAAAAGGGTTACAAATCAGTTTTTGGTCAACTTTAGATTCGGTGTGATTATTTGGCGTACTGATTCAGAAAATTGCATTGGATAGACTACATCAGCTCTGGTTTCTGATACAGAACATATGCCATCCAGTAGTCACCATTTGCTCACCCACAGAAAACCATATTTAATAATCTAGAGCTGGTGTGTTGCTAGTAATCTTATGTGGGTAGTCAGCCTCTCTCCTCCTGACATCTCGGTTGCCTCGGCACTATAAGAGGGTTTCACGAGACCAGTCACTCTCATTGCCGTGTGGTTTCAAGACAACAGTTTAGTAATGGTGAGGCCGCAAACCATATTTTCGTTCTTGCAGACCACTGGTGGACTACAGGCCACAGCTTGGGAACCACTGCTGTACACACATCAGACCTATCCAAGGGAATGGATCTCAGGAAGCAGCAGTATTCAAGATACTAAGGCAGCAATTGTGATCATGGGTTCATCCAGTTGTTGGTGAAATGCAACTCCCAGGATTCTTCATCACTAGGGTTTGCTGGAGCATGCAGTCTAACAATATCTGGAAGGCAATTCCTACCCCTAACGTAGAAAGCCTATAGAGGCAACACTGGGTGCAACCAAGGTTCTGGTTGCATCTGAAAACTCTACAGATGTGAGTCTGAAGCTCTAATCATGGATCCAATGATCATGGATTCTGGGAGGTACAGTCCCAAACACCTGGAAGACCATAATTGGAGGGACACTGCTTTAAAGTCTCTCTAGAACTAAGTTACTTCTGCAGTAGACCTTGACCAAGAAAAGAAGAACATTGAAAGAACAACAGTAACAATCACCTAGATCTCAAGCTCTTAAGAAATCAATTTCAACAGACAGGTTTGCAATAAATTCTGCCATCCGCTTTTACCCAATGGGCAACGGTTGCCTTAAAAGTTTGTTTATGCTAGCATTTACCCAGATCTTAGAAAAGGATTATAACTCTAAACAACATTTACGGTTATAGATTAGAACTCCAAAGAAGTCCTGGGATTCTAGATTAGAACTCAAAAGAACTTGCTGGATTTTGGATCTTTGACAAATCCTTGGGTTTCTAGACTAGAACCCCAAAAGAATTCCTGGGGAATTCTGGGAATTGTAATCCAAAGAATGACTGTTCCCTGGTTTTGCTCCCTCCCTCATTCAGAACAAGCCACAACCAGCAACTTGTGTATTTCTGGACAGTCAAGGGAGGAACTAGTGTGTGCATGGAAGCGAGAGGTAATGAGCACTAGCCTTAGAAGGAAAACCGGTTTATTAGTTGTCTCATGATATCTCTTGGAAGGAGAAACTTCCCAACTTCTTTCAGCTACATCTACAAACATATTATTGGGTCTAACTTTTTTCCTATTGCATTGTCAAAGGCTTTCATGGCTGGAATCACTAGGTTGCTGTGCATTTTTTTGGGCTGTATGGCCATGTTTCGGAAGCATTCTCCCCTGACGTTTTGCCCACATCTATAGCATGTTTTTATACTGTAACCATGTTTTTGGTGGCATTGAATTTTGCTTGTAAACCGCCTCAAGTCGCCAGAAGACTGAGAGGAGTGGTATACAAATACTGTAAATAAATAAATAAATATAACAGGCATTCTCAGAGGTTGAGAGGTCTGTTTTCTAAAACTGAAAAAAGGCACTCTGCATATGATTTTTTTTGTTCTTTTGTGATTCAAAAAAGGCAACATTCCAGAAGGTGTTCATTCATGCCCTGACCAGTCCCAAACAAGCTTAACTTCAACAAAATGGTAACTTCCAGTTCGGCTCTAGGACATAAACATTGTGTTTTCTGCTGCCCTGGAGACTAGGACGCGGAACAATGGCTTCAAATTACAGGAAAGGAGATTCCACCTGAACATTATGAAGAATTTCCTAACTGGGAGAGCTGTTCAGCAATGGAACTCTCTGCCCTGGAGTGTGCTGGAGGCTCCTTCTTTGGAGGCTTTTAAGCAGAGGTTGCATGGCCATCTTTCGGAGGTGCTTTGAATGCAGTTTTCCTGCTTCTTGGCAGAGTGTTGGACTGGATAGCCCATGAGGTCTCTTCCAACTCTATGATTCTATGATTCAGGATGATTTTTGGCTGCAAGTTAGACCTGTAACTAGACTTTTGTAATAAGAAGGCTTGAGGGGTGGCAAGGCATCAAAACAAGAGATTGTTTAACGGGTCTCAAATTAATTTAATTGCATTACTTCTTAGTGAGCAAGTTTGCATGGCTGTTACTGCAGCTTCACAACAAAACATTCAAAATCACTTAGCTTCACTGCTGAGAATGGGTTGGCACCAGACATATATAGAAAACCTATAGCAGAATAAGCATTTCTTATTAGTCCTGTCCTGATCAGCTGTTTATTTATTCATAACTTTATTTGTTCAAGCACAAATATCCCAAATTTTCTCAAATAAGTCTCAGGTTCCCTCTGCTTCATTTTGTCCTCACAACAACCCTGTGATGTAGGTTGAATTGAAAACAGCAACTTGCTAACTTTCAGCAGGTGAATATAAGGACTCACTAAAGACTCAAGAGATTGTGTTGTCGAAGGCTTTCATGGCCGGAATCACTGGGTTGCTGTGAGTTTTCTGGACTGTATGGCCATGTTCTAGAAGCATTCTCCCCTGATGTTTCACCTACATCTATGGCAGACATCCTCAGAGGTTGTGAGGTCTGTTGGAAACTAGGCAAGTGGGGTTTACATATCTATGGAATGTCGAGAGTGGGAAAAGAGCACTTGACTGCTTGAGGCAAGTGTGAATGTTGCAACTGGCCACCTTGATGAGCACTGAATGGCCTTGCAACTTCAAAGCCTGGCTGCTTCCTGCCTGGGGGACTCAAGATTCATGATGTAGTGGGTTGATCATTATATTATGATTCTGGAGGTCTGGGTTTGAATTTCTACTCAGCCATTAGAAACCCATTGGGTGACCATGGACAAGTGATGCTCTCTCAGCCTCATAAGATGGCACTGGCAAATCTCCTTTTGAACAAATCTAAAAACTTGTGACTTGATTGACTTAGGTCTCTATGATTTGGAAACGACTTGAAGGCACACAATAATAAACCTGGATCTCCCACTTTTAGTCCAACACATTAACATCAACAGCACAGTGATTTTCTTTTTGTTTACATATCTTCCTTTTGAGGGGATTTCAATATATATCCTATAGCAGTGTTTCTCAACATAGCAGGTTCCGAGGGGGGGGGGGGGGCAGCGAGGGAGTGTCAGAGGAGTTGCCAAAGACGATCAGAAAACACAGTATTTTCCATTGGTCATGGGGATTCTGTGTGGGAAGTTTGGCCCAATTCTATCATTGGTGGGGTTCAGAATGCTCTTTGATTGTAGGTGAAATTACAACTTCCAAATCTCAAGATGTATTTTTCCCCAAACTTCACCAGTGTTTCCATTTGGGCATATTGAGTGTTTGGCCCAATTCTATTGTTGGTGGGGTTCAGGTCGCTCTTTGATTGTAGGAGAACTATACATCCCAGCAACTACAACCGCCAAATGTTAAGGTCTATTTTCCCCAAGCTCCACTAGTGTTCACCTTTGGGCATATTGAATATTCATGCCAAGTTTGGTCCAGATCCATCATTGTTTGCATCCACAGTGTTCTCTTGGTGTAGATAAACTAAAACTCCAAAACTCAAGGTCAATGCCCACCAAACCCTTCCAGTATTTTCTGTTAGTCATGGGAATTCTGTTTGCCACATTTGGTTCAATTCCATCATCAGTGGAGTTCAGAATTCTCTTTGATTGTAGGTGAACTATACATCCCAGCAACTACAACTCCCAAATGACAATATCAATACCCCCCATAACCCCCACCAGTATTCTAATTTGGGCGTATTGGTTATTTGTGCCAAATTTGGTCCAGTGAATGAAAATACATCCTGCATATCAGATATTTACATTACAATTCAAAAGAGTAGCAAGATTACAGCTATGAAGTAGCAACAAAAATAATTTTATGGTTGGGGGTCAGCACAACATGAGGAGGAGGTATATTAAAGGGTCACTGCATTAGGAAGGTTGAGAACCACTGTCCTATAGCATTCCTCTGAGTCTGCCTCCCCTCCAGGAATCCACTTGACTCAAAACCTGTTTTGCTTGAGGAAGATGTTTGCAATAGCATCAGATTGTGCCATCGCTCACCCCTTTGCCACATTGCACACACAGCTATTTGTGGGGAAACGAGCAGGGGTTACTGACTTTTGCGGTAATATACGCAAGGTTATATTCAACAACAACAACAAAAGAGCAGGAAACCTTGTGTTGCCTCATGACTCCCTTCCCTGTAGCAAAAAAAGGAGAAGTTGTGATGAGCAAACACAAATATTGAATGCCTCACATCCGCGCCAGGAGAGGGCTTGCCATCCAGCATTTTCGCAGTGTACTCTAGCAAAGCCAGCTGAGCAGATTCTCACTAGAACCAACGATAAAGGCACATTGTCTATTTTGCCAAGACTGGTACTCAAGCTTAGCGATGAATGGAGGCGAAATTCAAAACACACACGCTTGGTTCCAGTTCAGTTGGAACAACAACAAAATTGCCAAAAGAGGGGGACATTTGTGAATTCATATCCAAGACCTCAATTCCTCAAGCTTTTGTATCCCATCTAACATAACTTTAGAGGGCCAGTGTGGGACTGTAGAGTGGTTTGAGCATTTGGAATAGGACTCTGGAGAACACAATATAAATCTCCTCTCGCCCATAGAAACCACTTGGGCGTGTCACAGTCTCTCAGCCGCAGAGGAAGGCAAAGTTCCCCTGAAGAAATCCTGCCATTATCAGTAAAGGTTTCCCCTGACATTAAGTCTAGTCATGTCCCACTCTATGGGGTGGTGCTCACCTCCATTTCTAAGCCGAAGAGCCGGTGTTGTCCATAGATGCTTCCAAGGTCATGTGGTCAGCATGACTCTATGGAGTGCCATTACCTTCTCGCCAAAGCGGTACCTATTGATCTACCCACACTTGTATGTTTTCGAACCGCTAGGTTGGCAGAAGCTGGGAATGTATTGTCGAAGGCTTTCATGGCCACGATTACTGGCCATGAAAGGTTGTTGTAAGTTTTTTATTTATTTATTTATTTATTTATTTATTTCATTTATTGACCGCCCCTCTCAGCCCGAAGGCGACTCGGGGCGGTGAACAACAACAAAGAAAAGACAGTATACAGCAAATCGTGACAATACAAACCGGACAATACAACATAACATATACTATACTAAAAAATCCGCTTCGTCAAGTCCTGGGGTCATAGCCGAAATTCATAGTCCTAGTTCATTCCAGTGTCATTCCAAGATACACTCAGCTGAAGGCCTGCTCGAAGAGCCAAGTTTTCAGGCCCCTACGAAAGGCCATCAGGGAGGGCGCCTGTCTAACTTCGGTAGGGAGGGTGTTCCACAGCCGGGGGGCCACCACCGAGAAGGCCCGCTCCCTCGTCCCCGCCAGACGTGCCTGTGAGGCAGGCGGGACCGAGAGAAGGGCCTCCCCGGAAGATCTCAAGGCCCTCGTGGGCTCGTAGGCCGAGATGCGGTCTGCAAGGTATTTTGGGCCGGAACCGTTTAGGGCTTTGTAGGATAACACCAGCACCTTAAATTGGGCCCGGTAGCAAATCGGCAGCCAGTGGAGCTGGGACAGCAGGGGCGTTGTATGCTCTCTGCGTCCTGCTCCGGTTAACAACATGGCTGCCGCGCGCTGGACTAGCTGAAGCTTCCGGGCCGTCTTCAAGGGCAGCCCCACGTAGAGAGCGTTGCAGTAGTCGAGGCGGGATGTGACCAAAGCGTGTACCACCGTGGCCAAGTCAGACTTCCCAAGATACGGGCGCAGCTGGCGCACGAGCCGAAGCTGTGCAAATGCTCCCCTGGTCACCGCTGAAACCTGGGGGTCCAGGCTCAGCGATGAGTCCAGGGTCACACCCAAGCTGCGAACCTGTGTCTTCAAGGGGAGTGCGACCCCATCCAACACAGGCTGTAACCCTATACCCTGTTCGGCCTTGCGACTGACCAGGAGTACCTCTGTCTTGTCTGGATTTAATTTCAGTTTGTTCGCCCTCATCCAGACCGTCACAGCGGCCAGGCACCGGTTCAGGACTTCGACAGCCTCCTTAGTAGCAGGTGGGAAGGAGTGACAGAGTTGGACGTCATCTGCGTACAGATGACACCGCACCCCGAAACTCCGGATGATCTCACCCAGCGGCTTCATGTAGATGTTAAACAACAAGGGGGACAAGATGGAACCCTGAGGAACGCCACAGGTCAACGGCTGCGGCGTTGAACAGGAGTCCCCCAGTAACACCATCTGAGTACGACCCTCCAGAAATGACTGGAGCCACCGCAGAGCAGTGCCCCCAAGACCCATCTCTGCAAGGCGCCCCAGAAGAATACCGTGGTCGACGGTATCGAAGGCCGCTGAGAGGTCCAGGAGCACCAACAGGGACACACTCCCCCTGTCTAGCTCCCGGCGCAGATCATCCACTAAGGCGACCAAGACCGTCTCGGTACCATGTCCCGGTCTGAAACCAGACTGTGCCGGATCCAGATAATCCGTGTCTCTCAAGAATACCTGGAGTTGTGAGGCCACCACGCTTTCCATGACTTTGCCCAAGAAGGGGAGATTGGAAACAGGCCGAAAGTTGTCCAATTTAGTGGGGTCAAGTGATGGTTTCTTCAACAGCGGCTTTATAACAGCCTGTTTTAGGCTCGCTGGAATCTTGCCTTCCCGAAGGGAGGCATTAACCACCACCGTTACCCACTCGGCCAATCCCCCTCTGGCCTCCTTTAGAAGCCAGGATGGGCAGGGGTCTAGGATGGACGTGGTGGGTCTCATTCCTCCAAGTACCTTGTCCACATCCTCGGGTTTCACAAACTGAAAAGAATCCAACAAAATCGGACAAGCAGGTGCTTGTGTCACATCCCCAGAGACTGCACTTAATGTGGCGTCCAGCCCAGAACGGATCAAAGCGACTTTGTCTGTAAAGAACCGAGCAAATGCTTCACAGCGCGCTGCCAAGTTGTCAGGGCTCCCACCTGAGATAGGGGGAGTTAAAAGACCTCTGACAACCCGGAACAGCTCCGCCGGACGGTTTTTTGCAGACGCAATAGTGGCCGCGAAGAAGGTTTTCTTTGCGGCTTTTATTGCCACAGCATATGCCCTTAAAAAGGACACAAACCGTGTTCGGTTTGGCTCGCTTGGGTCCGATCGCCACACGCTCTCTAGAACCCTCTTCCTTCGCTTCATCGCTGCCAGTTCCTCAGTAAACCAAGGAGCTGGTTTAGCTCGGTTACTTGAGAGGGGACGTTCCGGAGCGATCTTGTCAATAGCCCTGGTCATCTCCCCATTCCAGAGAGCGACCAAGGCCTCGACATGATCACCTACCGCGGTGGCGGGAAACTCCCCAAGAGCCGTCAGGAATCCATTCGGATCCATTAGCCTCCTGGGGCGGACCATCTTAATGGGTCCTCCACCCTTGCGGAGGTTAGGGGGCGCAGTGAGCCTAAATCTAATCAGGAAGTGGTCGGACCACGGCAACGGAGAGATGGACAACTCCTCCACACCGCCACCCTGCTCCCATCCCTGGCAGAAAACCAAGTCCAATGTGTGTCCAGCTGTATGGGCTGTATGGCTGTATGGCTGTATGGCCATGTTCTAGAAGCATTCTCTCCTAACGTTTCACCTGCATCTATGGCATGCATCCTCATAATCTCTGAAGATGCCTGCCATAGACGTAGGTGAAACGTCAGGAGAGAATGCTTCTAGAACCTGGCCTGAGACCTCACAACCTCTGAGGATGCCTGCCATAGATGCAGGTGATACATTAGGAGAGAATGCTTCTAGAACATGGCCTCACAACCTCTGAGGATGCCTGCCATAGATGCAAGCAATACGTCAGGAGAGAATGCTTCTATAACATGGCCATACAGCCCAAAAAACCTACAGCAACCCAGAAGCTGGGAATAACAGTGGGAGCTCACCCCGCTCCCTGGATTCAAATCGCCGACCTTTTGGTCAGCAAGTTCAGCAGCACAGCAGTTAAACCTGTTGTGCCACTAGGGGCCCCATTATAGATCATAATAAATTGTAAACAACTTGGAGGCACACAACAGTCAACGTATTGCTAGACTGACAAAGTGGTAAGAAACTCCAAGCTTACATACACCATTATGGGTTAAAATTCAAGTGATATACATTCAAATCATCGGTGATCTATGAAATTAATTGTTTCATGCATCAGTGGGCCATTATTCTCTTCCAGCCTGACTTACAGGGTTGTTGTGAAGACCAAGTAGAGAAAAGTAGAGCTCATGAGAGACGGAATGTAACTTCAGTAAATAACTAACCATCAGCCTGTCTGGTTTCCACTGTCCAAACCTCAAGGTGAAGATCCTCCTCACCTAACTGGGACCATCTCTTGAGCTTGATCAGATATGGGCAAACTTGGGCCCTCCAGGTGTTTTGGACTTCAACTCCCACAATTCCTAACAGCCTCAGGCCCTTTCCTTTTCCACCTAAATTGCTGAGCTGCTGAACTTGCTGACCAAAAGGTCGGTGGTTTGAATATGGGGAGCGAGGTGTGCTCCCACTGTTAGCCGCAGCTTCTGCCAACCTAGCAATGCAAAAACATGCAAGTGTGAGTAGATCAATAGGTACCGCTTCGGCGGGAAGATAATGGCACTCCATGGAGTCATGCTGGCCACATGACCTTGGGGGCATCTATGGACAATGCCAGCTCTTCGGCTTACCTAAACTAGACGTAAGGCCTTCAATTTGCCAAACATCTGCTCTGCTCCCAAACCTTGGCCCCTCTCTGTAAAACTGTCAGCTGCTCAGCCACAAAAACCCATGCTCAATACAAAGCTGAATGAGAACTCGGTCTCCCAGCATGGAACACAATTCTACCACCAGTCTTTGCTCAACTATTTTTCCCCAACTCTTGATAAAGAAGTTCCAGCTCTTTGCTGATTGTTATGGAACAGCCTTCCTTAGCAACAAGAAATCAAATAAAGAGACCCTGAGTTTCAAGGAGTACAGGCGAGCTAGCAAAGAAGAAAAGTAGAAGGGAATATCCGTGTTGGCATATTCAAAGAGAAGAAGGTGACTAAGGTTGTGTCTATATTGTAGAATTAATGTAGGCTAACACCACTTTAAATGCTATGGAATCATGTGTGTTGTACTTTTACAAGAACCTTGTCTTCTCTGCCAAAGAGTGTTGGTACCTCGCCAAATTACAGTGTAGATCAGGTATGGGCAAACTTGGGCTCTCCAGGTGTTTTGGACTTCAACTCCTACAATTCCTAACAGCCTACTGGCTGTTAGGAATTGTGGGAGTTGAAGTCCAAAACACCTGGAGGGCCCAAGTTTGCCCATGCCTGGTGTAACTGCACTCTGAGCCTGATTTGTGAGGTCCATGTTTTGGAAAGGTTCGAGGTTAGGTGGCCCCAAGAAACATGTTATGATGACTACATATTATGATTACTAGTAGCATCTTGGGGTGCATCTACACAGTAGAACTCATACAGCTTGACACCACTTGAACTGTAATGGCTCAATGCTGTGGAATCATGGGAGATAGAGTCTTGGAGAGGCGTAAGCACTTTTTGGTCGAGAAGGCTAAAGACTTGTACATCTCCAGCTCCCATGATTCCACAGCCTTGAGCCATGGCAGTTCAAGAGGTGTCAAGTTCCATGAGTTCTATAGTGTAGACCAGGCATGGGCAAACTTTCTAACTCAAAATCCTCTGCTATCCTAATAATATAATATAATATATTTCCATGTCAGGATTGAATTGAGAAACTGCAAGTCGCTTCTGGTGTGAGAGAATTGGCAGTCTGCAAGGACATTGCCCAGGGATATTTTGATGTTTGACCATCCTTGTGGGAGGTTTCTCTCATGTCCCCGCATAGTAAGCTGGAGCTGACAGAGGGAGCTCATCAATGCTCTCCCCGGATTCGAACCTGCGACCTCTCGGTCTTCAGTCTGCCGGCACAAGGGTTTAACCCACTGCGCCACCAGGGACTCCGATATAATATAATGTAATATAATATAATATAATATGTTGTACATACATATAATATTTATAATATTATAATATTATTATAATATTATAATATAATGCAATAAAATAATAATATATTATAGTTATATATTTATATTACATGTAATATTACAAATAATATTATTATAATATAATGGTATAGTACAATATAGTGATATAGAATACTGATATTGTACTATGCTAATAACATAATATATTGTTTGTATGTATGTATGTATGTATGTATATATCTTGTAAGCCGCTCTGAATCCCCTTCGGGGTGAGAAGGGTGGCATATAAATGTCACCAATAAATAAATAAATACATAAATATCTTGAGGGCCACATGGCAGGCCAGGAGGGAGGGGATTCTCCCCAAGTCCCCTTCCTGCCCTTTCCTCCCTTGCCTCTTCTCTTCTGGAGGCAGAAAATAAAGGAAAGATGGGTTTGGATCCCAGATGGGTTGGCTTTGGTCAAGATGAGATGGTGGACAAGAGAAAAAAGGGTATCCATCAGACCTCATGTTGACTACTCCTGATATAGAATCCTAGAGCTGGAAGAGACCCCCCAAGGGCCATTCAGTCCAACCCCCTGCCATGCAAGAAGGCACAATCAAAGCACTCCTGATAGACAGCCTCTGTGGAAAAGCCTCCTGAGGAGACTCCACCACACTCCCAGGCAGGCTAAGCTACTCTCCAGGAAGTTCTTCCTAATATTCTCAGTTGAATCTTCTTTCCAGTCATTTGAAACCATTGCTCCCTTGTGTAAATGCCAGTTTACCCCTTCCTCCGCAATGGGATATGGTTCTCTACTTTCTCTTCTCCCAGCTAAACATCCCCCAGGAGGAAAGGAGGAAGGAAAAAGAGAAGGAAAGAAGAAAGGGAGGGAGGAAGAGAAAGATGGAAGGAAGGGAATAGAGGGATGGAGGAAAGACAAAAGGGAAGGAAGGAAGGAGAAAGAGAGAGAGCCCGAGGGAAAGAGGGAGGGAAGAAAGAGAGAAGGAGGGAAGGGTAGAAGGGAAGGAAGGAGGAAGGGAGAAAGAGAGAGGCAAGATAGGTGGGGAGAAGGAAGGGAGAGAAGGAAGGGAGGATAGGATGGTGAGAGAGAGGAGGGCCTGAGAAAAGAGCCCAAAGGCATCTACATCTTGTGTAGATGCTCCCTAAATCTTGCCCATGCCTAGTGTAGATGCACCCTGAATCTCTTCCCTGGAAGGTTGGGTTTCCAAGAGAGCTACTGTATTTAATATTAAAGCAGTGTCAAACTGTAATTACTTCTACAGTGTAGATCAGACACAGGCAAACTTCAGCCCTCCAGGAGTAGGCTGCTAGGAATTGTGGGAGTTGAAGTTCAAAACACCTGGAGGGCCAAAGTTTGTCCATGCCTGGTGTAGATTCACCTACAGAGCAGGGTCAGCTGCAGAAACGCAGAACAAGAATGGTGGGAGAACATCCTACAACTCTAGAACCCTTCTGGAGCATGGATGATGGGCTGTGCAGTCGTAGCTCAGGGCAAGAAGGGGGGCACTTGGAGATTAGGGGTGATAGATAGGTTGTGGGTTACCCCTTTTGCACAGATGAGGGTTGGACTAGATGGCCCTTGGGGGTCCCGTCTTATGATGGCTCCATGTTCCTTGGCCTTTTTGATATGACAGAGAAAAAAGCCAATGTGTTTCTAGACTGTATCAATAGGAAGATTGTGTCTAGACCAGGCATGGGCCAACTTAGGCCCTCCAGGTGTTTTGGACTTCAACTCCCACAATTCCTAACAACCTTCTCACTCCAAAAGACCTGGAGGTGCCCGGGTGAGGCCTGATCAAAGCAGAATAGAGCAAAATGATGGTTTCCCTCAATCTAGACCAGGTATGGGCCAACTTGGGCCCTCCAGGTGTTTTGGACTTCAACTCCCACCATTCCTAACAGCCTCAGGCCCCATTTCCTTAAGTGGCTGAGGGGGGAAAGGAAAGGGTCTGAGAGGAATGGTGGGAGTTGAAGTCCAAAACACCTGGAGGGCCCAAGTTGGCCCATGTTTCGTATATACAGATACATATATGAGCCATGAAAAATAATTGAAAGTCAAGATGAACGCTTAAGTGGCTGAGGGGGGAAAGGAAGGGGCCTGGGACTGTTAGGAATGATGGGAGTTGAAGTCCAAAACACCTGGAGGGCCCAAGTTGGCTAATGCTTCATATATACAGATAGACGCATATATGAGCCATGAAAAATAATTGAAAGTCAAGATGAAAGGCTTAAGTGGCTGAGGGGGGAAAGGAAGGGGCCTGAGGCTGTTAGGAATGATGGGAGTTGAAGTTCAAAACACCTGGAGGGCCCAAGTTGGCCCATACCTGGTCTAGATGGAGGGGAACCATAGTTTTGCTCTATTCTGCTTCGATCAGGCCTCACCCGGCCACCACAATAAACCAATGGTGGGACCAAAGGTTGAGGAGCTGGGTTAGGGTTAGATGAGAGAAGAGAAAGCTGAGAGGGCATCTGATCATGGAATCACAGAGTCGGAAGAGACCTCGTGGGCCATCCAGTCCAACCCCCTGAGCCATGATAGCCGTGTTTATTGTGTCCCATGGAGGAGGGGGCAAGCTTGCCTCCTGCAAAGGGACACAATGGGCCATGGCTTGAAAAGGGATGCAGGAAGAACTCCTTGGAAGCTTTGGGAGCCTGGGCCGTATGGCCATCTGCCGGGAGGGCTTGGGTGGTGTCTTCCTCTGCTGGATGGCCCTTGGAGAGGGGATGGGGGTCTCTCCTCGGGATGGGACTCACCGTGGGTGTAGATGTTGCCCAGTTCGTTGTGCAGGTAGAAGAGGCTGCGGAGGCACCCGGACCCGGAGCTGACCGGCCGGTATCCGGTCAGCACGAAGCGGTTGAACTGGAGGTGAGGGGGGGAGCTGGCCCAGTCCAGGAGCCGGGGCCCCCCCAAGAAGGCCATGGCCGGGCTCCCCCCCCGGGGTCAGCTGCTGCTGCGGCTCCGCATCCCCTTCGCCTTCATCCTCCGCCTTCCTCTCCCTCCTGCCGTCGTTGCTGCTGATGCTGATGCTGCCGCCGCTGCTGCAGCTCCTCCTCGGGCTTTCCCCTCCAGCACCCCTCCCTCTCTCCCTCTCTCCCTCCTCCCCTCCCTGCCCAGGAGCTGAGCTCACAATCTCGCCCCGCCCACCGCCCTCATTAACATAATAGATGCCTGTGTCACTCCCTCCCCTTCCCCATCTCTGGGCCCGCCTCCCCTGAAGCCCCGCCCTCGCCTCCTCTGCTCATTTGCATAAATCCCTGCCGCCCTCTCCTTGTCCTTTGGCACGCCTTGTCCACAAAAAGCCCCGCCCACTCTCCCAACCTTCATTTGCATAAATCCCTGCCGCCCTCTCCTTCTCCCTTGGAACGCCTTCCCTACACAAAGCCCCGCCCACTCTCCCTGTGCCAACCTCTCCTGTTCGCCCTTCCCATTAGCCACGCCCACTCGCCTTCCCTACACAAAGCCCCGCCCACTCTCCCGACCCTCGTTTACATAAATCCCTGTCACCTTCTCCTTTTCTCCCTTCTCCATTAGCTCCGCCCACTTCTCCAGAAAATTTGCATAAATCCCTGTGTCGCCCTCTCCTGGTCGCCGTTCCCCATTAGCCCCGCCCACTCCTCCGGAAAATTTGCATAAATCCCTGTCTCAGCCTCTCCTGTTCTCCCCTCCCCATTAGCCCCGCCCACTCCCCTTCCCCACACAAAGCCCGCCCGCTTTCCCCAACCTCTATTTGCATAAATCCCTGTGTCGCCTTCTCCTGTTTGCCCTTCCCCATTAGCCCCGCCCACTCCTCCGGAAAATTTGCATAAATCCCTGTGTCGCCCTCTCCTGTTCGCCCTTCCCCATTAGCCCCACCCACTCCTCCTGAGATATTTGCATAAATCCCTGTGTCGCCCTCTCCTGTTCTCCCTTTCCCATTAGCCCCACCCACTCCTCCGGAAAATTTGCATAAATCCCTGTCACCCTATCCTGTTCTCCCTTCCTCGTTAGCCCCGCCCACTCGCCTTCCCCACACAAAGCCCCGCCCGCTTTCCCCAACCTCTATTTGCATAAATCCCTGTCTCACCCTCTCCTGTTCGCCCTTCCCTGTTAGCCCCGCCCACTCCGCTGGAGATATTTGCATAAATCCCTGTCACCCTCTCGCCTATCCACAAACCCCGCCCATGTCTGCTCTGTCCATTCTCTTCATTTGCATAAATCCCCCGCATCGCAAAGAATCTTCCTCCGGACCTGAAGCAAAACCTCCTTTCTGGAGACTTGGAGCCGTGCGTCTACTCAAGCCACGCCCTCCTCGGCTCCAAACCCTGTCTGCTTGCAATCCGGTTGGCCAAAGCAACGTTCTATTATTAGCATAAAAGCCGACCCTCCCACCCGGCTGCGTTGGGTGTTCATAGAGCGCGCGCCGGCGATTTGCATAACCCCGAAGAGGCCACGCCCACTCAACCCCTGCTTTCCCAATCGTGGCGGTGTAGGCCCAGGTTTCAATGCAAGCGGAACACGCCCCCTATCGGCAGGAGGGCGGGTTGGGAAATGCCAAAGTTCCCAACCCAATGCTAAATGAATTGAAAAGTCTGGTTCCGGATGTCGGATTAACGCGGTTTAACACCGCTTTGGCTACCACGGCTCAAAGCTATGGGGTCCTAAGAATTGTGGTTGCTGCAAAATCAGTTCAAAGTCGAAGGAATGGAGGAGAAAAGGGGAAAAATACACTCTTACCAGAGTGTTCAGGCAAAAGCAAACTGCTGCTTCTGTTCTTCCACTAATAACTTCCAGCATTTTGATCTCACTCTGATGTTCTTTGGCCCGAGATATCTGTGATGTTCAATGAGAGGCTCAACTTCTCCTATGCTTCTTAATAATAATAATAATAATAATAATAAACTTTATTTATACCCCGCCACCATCTTCCCAAAGGCGGCTAAAATAGGTCAAGGCCAAAAATAATACAGCAAAGTTAGACACAAAACAACAGAAAAATTACATCAAAATAATAAAGTAACAAAATAAACAGTGCAAAATACCATAATAAAAATCTGAAAAGGTGTTTAGAACATCGATAAAACCAAAGTGTTCTACCAGCCAATTCCTCTGCAAGACTAGAAATACATCTTAATGGTGTAACATTAGAAAATGTAGACCATTTCCACTTGCTTGGCAGCCACCTCTCCACAAAAGTCAACATTGACACTGAAATATAACACCGCCTGAGCTCTGCGAGTGCAGCATTTTTCCGAATGAAGCAGAGAGTGTTTGAGGGCCAGGACATCCGTAGGGATACCAAGCTTCTCCTATTCATCGAGAAAACCAAAGTGCTCTTCCAGTAGTCACTAGCCAAACCCTCTGCAATGCCATAAATACAGTTTAATGGTGTAACATTAGAAAATATTGACCCTTTCCACTCCCTTGGCAGCCATCTCTCTACAAAAGTCAACATTGACACTGAAATACAACACCACCTGAGCTCTGCGGGTGCAGCATTTTTCCGAATGAAGCAGAGAGTGTTTGCAGGCAGGGACATCCGTAGGAATATCAAGGAACTTGTTTATAAAGCTATTGTCCTCCCAACCCTGCTATACACCTGCAAAACGTGGACTGTCTACAGATGTCACACTCAATTCCTGGAATGATTTCATCAATATTGCCTCCGAAAAATCCTGCAAGTCTCTTGGAAAGACAGGCAGACAAATGTCAGCATGCTGGAAGAAGCAAAGACCACCAGCATTGAAGTGATGTTCCTCTGCCATCAACTCCGCTGGACTGGCTACGTTGTCCGAATACCCCATCACCATCTCCCAGTTACTATGCTCCCAACTCAAGAATGGTAATCGGAATGTTGGTGGACAGGAAAAGAAATTTAAAGATGATTTTCAAGCCAACTTAAAAATTGTGGCATAGACACCAAGAACTGGGAATCCCTAGCCCTTGAGCGCTCTAACTGGAGGTCAGCTGTGACCAGCAGTGCTGTGGAATTCAACGACACACAAATGGAGGGCAAAAGGGAGAAACGTGCCAAGAGGAAGACGCATCAAGCCAACCCTGACTGAGACTGCCTTCCATCTGGAAACTGCAAGAGAACATGTGGCTCAAGATAAGGGCTCCGCAGCCACCTACAAACCCACCACTAAGACCCTACACTTGAAGGATTATCATCCTTGGGCTACGAGGAATCACCTAACTAATTTGTGATGTGATTAACAGAGAACTTGAAAGTATAGATCAAGATCAAAAGTCTATATTCAAATCAGAATCCCAGAAAGAGGCAGCAGCTGATCATTTAAATTAGGTATTTACTGGAGTGATTAACAAACATAAACATCCAGGCAAAACTTTGTATTATTATTATTATTATTATTATTATTATTATTATTATTATTATTTAGAAAGGCCAGCGAAGGAGAGGTTTTGTTTACATCCTCAAGCAACTTTGTTAGAAGTATGTTTACACTGTGAATTTAATGACACTACTTGAATTGCTCTGGCTCAGTACTGTCGAATCCTGGCAGTTGTAGCTTCACAAGGTATTTTGTCTTCTCTGCCAAAGAGTGCTGGTACCTCTCCTACCTACAAACCCTAGGATTTCATTGCATTGAGCCATGTAGTATCAAACTGCATTAATTTAGCAATGTAGATCAGGCATGGGCAAACTTTGGCCCTCCGGGTGTTTTGGACTTCAACTCCCACAATTCCTAGCAGCCTACCAGCTGCTAGGAATTGTGGGAGTTGAAGTCCAAAACACCCGGAGGGCCAAAGTTTGCCCATGCCTGGTGTAGATGCACCCTAAGCTACTCTCGTCCTTTGGAGAGATACAGAAATGGATTCGCAGAGGAATTTCTTCTCCTTATTCATAGGTTAAGCCTCTCTGAGTGGGTTGGGATCTTTGCACCAGTGTTTGCACCTTCTGAAGGTTTCACCCTTTCATTTATATCCCGATGAGTAATAATTCCCCAGGCTCATTTCCTAATCATCCAGGCTATTTTCACATTCATAAGGAATACAGCAGGTGCCTCCTTATCTATGCAGAACATAAGGCAACCTAGTGGATGATTGATCATTATGACACATGAATTCATTGTAGTGCTGGCTTCTGCCTTTGGGATCTCCCATTGGGAAGATGCTGGGGTGTATGTCAAGAGCAACGTTGGCCAAAGACTAGCCTTCAAAATGAAAGGCAACTGCAATTCCCATGTGGAAAACAGTGTTTCCTTCCTTTACTTTGTGTGCTTGTTGACTTATGGTGACCCCAAGAATTCTAAAGAAATAGTGAGAACTGGTTTGCCATTCTCTTCCTCTGAAATATAGCAACATCACTTGATATTCCTTGGCAGTCTCCCACCCAAGTATAATCAGGCCTGATCCTGCTTAGCTTTTCTACTCTCAATTGTGTTGCTTTTCCTCTCCCCCAGTGGCGCAGAGGTTAAAGCGCTGAGCTGCTGAGCTTGTCGACCGAAAGTTTGCAGGTTCAAATCCAGGGAGCGGCGTGAGCTTCCGCTGCCAGCCCCAGCTTCTACCAACCTAGCAGTTTGAAAACATGCAAAATGTGAGTAGATCAATAGGTACCGCTCTGGCAGGAAGGTAACTGCGCTCCATGCAGTCATGCCAGGCACATGACCTTGGAGGTGTCTATGGACAACACCGGCTCTTCAGCTTAGAAATTGAGATGAGCACCAACCCCCAGAGTCGGACACAACTGGACTTCATGTCAGGGGAAAACCTTTACCTTTTTTTACCTTCTCTCCCAAATCTGACTTCAAAAAGCCGAGTGTACTTTATTAAATATGCACATTCACAATTTGGCCACGGTGGTCCATACTCTTGTTACATCAAGGATAGATTACTGCAATGCGCTCTACGTGGAGTTGCCTTTGAAGACTGTTCAGAAGCTTAAAGTGGTCCAACGAGCTGCAGCCAAATTCTTCACTGGGGCAGCGTACAGGGAGCATACAACCCCCCTGTTACGTCAGCTCCACTTGCTGCCAGTGTGCTACCGAGCACAATTCAAAGTGCTGGACTTAGCCTATAAAGCTCTAATGGTTACAGCCCTGCTTACCTGTCCAAACGTATTTCCTCTATGTGATCCACTTTGGAGATTAAGATCTTTTGGGGAGGCCCTGCTCTTGGTCCCACCTCTTTCGCAGATGCAGCCAGTACCATCTTGGAACTGGCCCCAAATGCTCACATGGTCTGAAAGTCCAGCTTGATATGGATTCTTTTGGATACTACAGAGCAACCCATGACATTTGTTTGTGATTCAAGACCACATTAACTTTAATCAGCTCCAGTGACCCTGGTAGGCTGTTGGGAATTGTGGGAATTGAAGTCCAAAACACCTGGAGAGCCCAAGTTTGCCCATGCCTGCCTCAGGTAGTCCAATGTAGTTTTACACTATCTACTGGTGCCAACATAGTAACAGATAATGCTCTGGATGGGCCAGATTAGGCAGCCAGTGTAGATGTGGCCTCTGTAATCTTTCCCTTGGGTGAGATCTTCCTGAATAATCTATATTGATGGGTGTGCTAATTCTTATGGCAGATTTCTCCACACTAGGAATGAGGTTTTGTGGTCCAGTCAAAAAGATGCTGGACATTTTAATCTCAAAATAGATTAGTCACCGGTTGCTTGTCAAATTAAAAGTCTGAACATCTTTGTATGCAATATTAAAATCTGAAGATAACAACCAATGGTTATGCTGTTATATGGCTTTTTGCTACAAATATACTGTATCTCAGATCCGTTATGGGCATATGGTGAATCAATTCAGAATAAATGCATGAGCATGCTATTGGGCCTGCTGTCAGGTACTCAGGCTTTGTATAATTTGGGCAAAAATTGGTTTGCAGCCAGTTTATGTTATCGTATAAACTATATTTTTCTATTTTTAAAACTAGACTATTTGCGAAAGGAATTGGTTATATGATATGCAGCAGAGGAGCATGGAACAAAGTCCAGAGGTGCAAAAATAGTACTGGATTCCTCTTCAGGAAATTTGATTTTGATTCTTTGCTACCCACAGCTGTTCTTCCTCAATACAGCCAGAAAGTGATTAATGAGGCAACTCCAAGAATATTATTCTGGGCTGGATACTGAAGAAAATTGAGGTTTCTGGATTGTTCCGGAGTTTTCCTGTCCTAAAACCACAGTAGGGTGAAAAGTGATAGTTACTGAAATTTATTCACCCCACCCTTTTACCAAGCCTATATATAGCCTTTGGCTTTCAGGCAATAAAAAACAGTGTTTTGGAATGAAGATGTAAGAAAATCCAAGATAATACTTCATATATATATGATTTGTGGTCATTTGGTGATTGAGGATACAATCCTTTTGTGGGAATTTGGTTGGTGAGTCAAAACCCCTTCCAACATTTCACAGATGAAAACTGAGGGCCCTTCTACATAGCTGAATAAAATCCCACATTATCTGCTTTGAACTGGAATATATGGCAGTGTAGACTCAGGACCCCATCACACTAGAGAATGAATCCACTTTAAATCCGGTTGCTGCCTCCTGCAGAATTCTGGGATTTTCTGCCTTAATATTCTGGGTTATATGACTGTGTGGAAGGGCCCTGAGGCCTCTTTCCACACTGCCCTATATCCTAGGATCTGATCCCAGATTATCTTCTTATCCCAGATTATCTGGTAGTGGAGACTCATATAATCCAGTTTAAAGCAGATAATCTGAAATCAGATCCTAGAATATAGGGCAGTGTGGTTCCATCTTGAGAAAGCATATAGCCAAACAATATCAAAATGTATTGTCAAAGGCTTTCATGGTCGGAATCACTGGGTTACTGTAGGTTTTTCTCTGAGGATGCTTGCCACAGATGCAGGTGAAATGTCAGGAGAGAGTGCTTCTAGAACATGGCCATACAGCCCGAAAAACGTACAACAACCCAATATCAAAATGTCCTCAAGATAGTAGAAGTTATTAATAAGGAAGAACATACAGCCTAAAAGAGAGACGCCAGCAGGTAGTTATGGCAAGCCTGTAAATCAGTGGTTCTCAACCCTTTTTTGACCAGGGACTACTTTGACCAGGGATCACTCTCTAATATTAGTACTAAAAGTGTTACAAATCAGTTTTTGGTCAACTTTAGATTCGGTTTGGTTATTGGGGATGTTGATTCAGAAAATGTCATTGGATAGACCACATCAGCTCTAGTTTCTGATACAAAACATATGCCATCCAGTAGTTGCCATCTGCTAGCCCACAGAAAACTATATTTAATAATGTAGAGCCACAGACCTTATTTTAGGTCTAGTGGCCCCGGTTGGGAACCACTGCTGTAAATTGAGTTGCCTCCTCCTCCTCCTCCTCCTCCTCTTTACATTATTGTTGTCAACTACTTTTATGAAACTAAGGGCCCTTTCACAGAGCCATATAACCCAGAATATCAAGGCACATTATTCACTTTGAAATGGGTTATCTGAGTCCACACTGCCATGTAATCCAGTTCAATGTGGTTTTTATACAACTATGTGGAAGGGCCTTAGTTTCTACTATAACAATAATATGATAGTAATGTGCTACTGTTGTATTATGTACTTAGTTAAGTATACAAAGGTATCTTGTATCAACTCAAAGGAACTGAGAGTTGGTCCAAGAGCTTTTGTAGACTAAATCTACTTTGTCAGATGTCATTAGTTAAGTATACAGGCAGTCTCCGACTTCCAAACATCCTACATCTTGTAACTACTAGTTACAAACAGGGGTGAGACAACAGAAAGTGAGAGGAATCTACCTCTAGGAAGGGAAATCCACTTCTGAAAAAGTTATCATGAGAAAAAAGTGTCTCCACTGAAGCTTTATCACCAATCCTTATTTCCACAACAAGCCAAGTTTTTCAAAATCCAATTGTTAGAGGGACAGAAAGTGAAGTGACATCTTCTGAACAGGGGCACAGATAGCAAAACGAATGTTACAGGGGTGTTAACCCTTCTCTATGCAATCCAAAACTAAAATACACATAGTATTGTCGAAGGCTTTCATGGCCGGAATCACTGGGTTGTTGTAGGTTTTTTCGGGCTACATGGCCATGGTCTAGAGGCATTCTCTCCTGACATTTCACCTGCATCTATGGCAAGCATCCTCAGAGGTAGTGAGGTCTGTTGGAACTAGGAAGAAGGACATCTAATCACCTCTCAACAAAAGTTTGCTCCAGGCACTGTCAGGCCATTATATACTAATCAAGGGGGTCAGTTGAAACATTCACACCTAGCTCCGGCAGACAAGAGTCCTTTGTCCCACCCTGGCCATTCCACAGATATATAAAGCCTTTTTCCTAGTTCAAACAGACCTCACTACCTCTGAGGATGCTTGCCATAGATGCAGGTGAAATGTCAGGAGAGAATGCCTCTAGACCATGGCCATATAGCCCGAAAAAACCTACAACAACCCAGTAAAATACACATATTTGTTGGCTGGAGGTACACTTTAAAATGTACTTGTTCTGACTTACATACAAATTCAACTTCAGAACAAGCCTACAGAACCAGATCTTGTCTGTAACCTACGGACTGTCTGTACTTCATTATGCAGTAGTAAACAGTACTATACTATACTTAGTATACTTGAAGTAACTGTTCCTGTCTCATCAACCCAAAGACTGATGGAAATATCATTACCCATACTCTGATTGCAAACAGAATCAACCGCCTTTTCCACATACAGTTGATGCCAGGAAAAAGAGCTTGGGAAAAGAAGTTACAATTGTGGCAGTCGTGTCACAATTGTGACCAAGTAGCAATTGTGAATACAGAGCAGCATTCCTATATATACTCATCTCTAACTCTTCCATATTCACAGCGACTACTTAGTCACAGCTTTGACACTCTTGACGCAAAATCATAACTCTCCCCCCTCCCTTCAACCTACTTTACTGGACATCAACTGCATGGAGAGAAGGAAGTCCATTCTGCAAGTAATTAGAACATGGCTGAGTGACATTTCTATCAGTTTAAGAGTCTTAATTACACACAGCATCAATGTCATTATTACCGATCACAGCATGGCTCTTGCATATTAAATGTTAGTGGAATGGATATGGGTGGTAGTGGTGGTGTTAAATGCTCCTTAGCAATGTGATAACAGCTTCCTGTTAGGAAGAGGCTTACTACACGTACCAATGGGAGGTTTGTCCTAATAACTGCTTTGTGAAAGGGAACGAGTAGGAATTAATTAAGAATACTGCTAGGACAGGAAGGCTTAAAACCTCATTTTCTGTATGTAGCAGTTCTACTTACAATGACTGAAGTCTCCCTTCTTGCCCTTTGTACTTAATTTTTCAAAAGTCTACATAACTGCCTAACATAGTGTGAGTAGTTAGACCAAAATATGCAATATGTGAAAAAAGTACTTCCCCAATCTCTCACACTGTTTCATTGCATAATCCAAATCTTAGGGCCCTTCTACATAGCTATATGAGGCAGAATATCAAGGCAGATAATCCACAATATCTGCTCTGAACTGGATTATCTGAGTCCACACTGACATATAATCCAGTTCAATGTGATTTTATATAGCTGTGTAGAAGGGGCCTTAGTATAATGAGAATATTACTTTTCCCACTTGGTGCAGAATTTGTATATACCTCTGTTGTGTCCCTCCCACATGCCATTTCATCAAGCTACAAAAGTTAATGCTTGGGAGTATACCCTACTCTTTCATTATTTGGGTTTGTTCTTTCCTGCAATTATTTTGGATAGAGGTAGCCAAAATTCACCCAAAATGCAAGGCCTTCTTAAAGACTAGGGGAACATCTACACTGACAGCTTACATGGGTTATAGGTTGTCACCAATAACCTATACTGGAGCTGATCCCAGTATCGCCCCCCGATTTTCAGTTCAGTGTAGATCCACCCTTGGTAATCCTATGGAAATGAATGACTTTCAATTTATATTTGATCCAGGAAAGCAGGAAAGAGTTAAATTTCTGGTCCAGCTTACCTATCCAAACATATATCCCTTTATGAACAAGTTTGAGCGCTAAGATCTGCCATGGAGGTGCTGCTCTCGGTTCCACCTAGTTCGCAAACATGATTGGTGAGGATGAGAGACAGAACCTTCTTGGCGGTGGCCTCACAGCTGTGGAACTCCCTTCCTAATGAGATCAAATGGACCCCCTCCCTCTTGGCATTTAGGAAACAAGACTTGGGGATTCAAACAGGCTTTCAGAGAGTGACAGAACTGCAATCTAACATCCAGTCATGACATAGTTAGAAATGAAGCAGCTGAATTATGACTGAATTATGACCCCTGGTGGTGCAGCGGGTTAAACCGCTGAACTGCTGAACTTGCTGACCAAAAGGTTGGTGGTTCGAATCCGGGGAGCAGGATAAGCTCCTGCTGTTAGGCCCAGCTTCTGCCAACCTAGCAGTTTGAAAACATGAAAACGTGAGTAGATACCACTTATGTGGGAAGTTAATGGTACTCTATGCAGTCATGCTGCCCACATGACCTTGGAGGTGTCTATGGACAATGCTGGCTCTTTGGCTTAAAAATGGGGATGAGCACCACCCCCCAGAGTCAGACCCGACTAGGCTTAATGTCAGGGGAAAACTTTTCCTTTACCTATAACTAAAGATTGGTGCAATGTGGTATTTGTGTATTAGATTTATCATGCTTTAATTTATGCTGTAATTTATGTTTGGTGTTTTAATGATTTTATGCTATGTTTTAACAGTTGTCTAATTGAGGCATCGAATGTTTACCTAAATATATGATGTACACGGCTCTGAGTCCTCTGCGGGGTGAGAAGAGCAGGATATAAACAAAGTAAATAAATAAATAATACCTCCAACCTAGAATGACCTAGTTGAGACAATAACAGAGAAGCATCTTCACTGATATGAAAATAATTTAATGACGGTTTCGTGTTCCAAAATGATTTTTGTGCCTGTTGGGCTCAGGAGACCAGAGGCTGGTTTTCACTACCCCTCCTCCTCCTCCTTTGTTGTGTTTATAGAGCCCCCAAGAACCAAGTCATCAACCCTTCCATTGTCCTGTGGTCTTCAGGCTCTCTTTGTCTCCAAATGTTCTTAAAGAGTTTCTGGTGATGGGTTCAGCTCGTACAAGTGCCACTCCCTGCCCGCTGTTTAGTATCTATAGATTAACCACCTGCATGTGGTTTCACTCTCTTTCATCCCCCAACTACCCGTATCTGGGAATCCCTCGATCGCCAGACCTTTGTATCTCACAAAATCTTATTTTGTGAGGTATTGACATCATGCATTACTGAGTATGTGCCTCTTCTGTCACACAGTCTTACATTTTCACTTGGTTCCATGGGCATGTCTCCAGCAATGTCAGGGCTTTGTATCAACCAGGAAATCTTTTACAAAATTCCAGCTCCTTGATGGGAGCTTCCTTCTTTCAACTGAGCTGTCTCCTTCCAAGGGATGTGGCAATGGGATCTCCCACCACTTTCATAGTCTCCGCACCCCCAGAAGATTGTCCATAGCAGCCAATAAAGTCTGTAAGGGATTATTGCTATGTATGATTGTTGCCAAATGACCTTCCATTCCTCTGGAATGCTGTTATCAGTGCCGTGATGGGCCCTGGTCTCTATTATGGACCAACTTCCCCTGCAATTCCCCATGAATGGATGCAGTTATTAAGGTCCCAATCTTGGTCCACCTTGAGAACTGATGAAGTTCCAGCTTATGAAGTTGGCAAGTGGAGAGTGGGCTGACATTCCCAACATTGACAATGGGAGTTGAGAGCTGGTGTGTCTCGCCTCATATGGTGGAGATGAGAGATTTGAGAGAGGACTGGTTGGTGGAAGAAAGGTTCTCGTAACTGTGGCACAAGCAAGAGCAGTCTGAGGAGGCTTCGTCATCCCCGCCACCCCCACCGCTGTTGTGCAAAGGGCGATGGTGTGGGGCGCCACGTGTGGTGCAGATCACCACCCGGGTATGTCGGTAGGCCACAGCCCACGCCTCCCCGCCAAGGCACTGGCAGCGGCTCCGTGGGCCTTTGGAGGAGAACGGGACCAGGGAATTGCCCGACTTCTTCTGCACAAAAAGGCAAGTCCTGGAAAGGAGAGCAAAACAAATAAGGCAACCAAGTGAGTGGTAATTTTATACCCAGTAGGAACATCTTGAGAACATAGATCTTAACATCTACTTTGAGTTCTATAATTCACAGTTAAATTACATTAAAATAAGTCATATTCCCATAACACGTGTTGTTTGTGGAAGAAGTGTTTCTGGATCATTGCCCATCTTGGTTTGGAACTTTTAAAGGCATGGTTATGTTGGACAAATGCATTTTGTACTTTCAAAATTTCCCTTATTGGGAGAAGAAAGTGTATTGACAGCTGTTATTATTATTATTATTATCATCATCATCATCATCATCATCATTATCTATGCTCCACTTTTTCTCTCCACAAAGTAGACTCAACGCAGATTGCACTCAACGTATTTCAATACAATTTAAAATCCAAAAATATACAAACACTGAAAAAAATGAAACATAAATGATATTAATTAAAAATTAACAGTTAAAACAGCAAGTCCAAGACATCCAGTATTTGAGGAAAAACATAGAATGGCATCTCTATCTACCAAAGGTTGCCAGGTGAAAAACAAGACAAGGATCCTGTTCCTTCTAATAGTTGGATGGTTGTGTTCCTTCAGGTTATTTCTGACTTATGATATCACAGTGTTTCTCAACCTGGGAGTCGGGGCCCCTGGGGTGGTTGTGAGGGGGGTTTCAGACGATTCGCCAAATACCATCACGAAATACATATTTCTGATGGTTTTAGGAACCCCTTTGGCGGAGAAGGCTGAAGATCTCTCCCCTGTCCTTCTCTTCTTTTTTGGAAACAGATGGTGAATCCTCCCACTAAAAGCCCTCCTCCTGCAAAGACTGCCGGTGAACTATAAATTCTAGCAACTACAACTCCCAAACGTGAAGGTCTATTTTCCCCAAACTCCACCAGTGTTCACTTTTGGGTATATTGTGTTTGTGCCAAGTTTGGTCCAGATCCATCATTGTTTGAGTCAACAGTGCTCTCTGGATGTAGGTGAACTACAACTTGCCCAATGCCCACTAAAATCCTTTCAGTATTTTCTGCTGGTCATGGTCATGTGTGCCAAGATTGGTTCAGTTCCATTGTTGGTGAAATTCTGAATGCTTCTTGATTGTAGATGAACTCTAAATCCCAGCAAGTACAACTCCCAAATGACAAAATCAATTCCCCCTCTCAACCTCATCAGTATTCAAATTTGGGCATATCGGGTATTTGTGCCAAATTTGGTCCAGTGAATGAAAATACATCCTGCATATCAGATATTTACATTACAATCCATAACAGAAGCAAAATTACAGTTATGAAGTACCAATGAAAATAATGTTATGGTTGGGGATCACCACCACATGAGGAACTGTATTAAGGGGTCGCAACATTAGGAAGGTTGAGAACCACTGGTCTATCAAGTTTTTCAGGAGCTGAGAGTGTGATTTGCTCATGGTTGCCCAGTGGATTTCAAACCATGGGGATGTAGTTTGTTGCAGTGCCAGTACTCTTTAACAGAGAAGGTTAAAGACCTTGTAAAACTACAGCTCTCATATATATTCCTGCTTCTTGGCAGGGGGTTGGACTGGATGGCCCATGAGGTCTCTTCCAACTCTTTGATTCTATGATTCTATGAACAGAATCCAGAAATTCTTGTCCCTTTCTCCTGAATATATTGGATCCGTGACATTATGCCAGAAATGGGAATGGAACACAAACTCCTCTATCTGCCTCCCCTATTCTTCAGTTTTCTCCCAAAACGTACCTCTTGCGGAGATGGTATGTGATGAGGATAATGGCCAAGATGAAGGTTCCTGTGGCCGTGTACATCACCCAAGCTGCGTTACAAAGGAAAAGAAGAGAACATTAGGTCACTAGGTCTTCTACCAAAAGTCTCACAATACACAGACATCAATAACTATATATGCACCCTACAGCAGCCTTGACTTAGGCTCCTTCCACACTGTCCCTATTTCCCAGCATCTGATCCCGGATTATCTGTTAATTCTAGGTAATCAGGCAGTGGGGACTCATATAATGTGGATGAAAGCCTGAGTTAGCAACACACTTCCTTCTGAAGTATTGGATTTCAGGTCATACCTTCCATGTGCTGGACAGTGATGATTGTAGTTTTAATCTCTGAATCAGTATCTCTAGTGCAAGTAGGGGGAAACCTAGGCCTGAGGATGCAGACCCTTGGGGTCCTTTCTCAGGCCCTCCTTTCTCACCATCCTATCCTTCCTTCCTCTTTCCCCTTTCTTCATCCTTCCTTCCTTCCTTCCTTCCTTCCTTCCTTCCTTCCTTCCTTCCTTCCTTCCTTCCTTCCTCCCTCCCTCCCTCCCTCCCTCCCTCCCTCCCTCCCTCCCTCCCTCCCTCCCTTCCTCTTTTTCCTTCCTTCTTCCCTCCCCATCCATCCTTTTGTCCTACCCTCTTGCCCTCTTTCTCCTTCCTTCCTTCCTTCCTTCCTTCCTTCCTTCCTTCCTTCCCTTTTGTTTTTCCTTCTGTCTCTCTTTCCTCACTCCCTTCCCTCTTTCTCCTTCCACCCTTTTCTCCTTCCTTCTATTTCCTTCCTCCTTTTCTTCCATCCTTCCCTTCCACTCTTTCATCCTTACCTCCTTCCCTCCCTTTTATCTTTCCTTCTTTCGCTGTTTCCTTCCTCCTTACCTCCCTCCCTCTTTCTCCTTCCATCCTTCCCTTTCACCCTTTTGTACTTCCCTCTTTTGTCTTTCCTTCCTCCTTCCCTCCCTCCCTCCTTTCCCTCCCTCTTTCTCCTTCCATCCTTCCCTTCCACCCTTTTGTCCTTCACTCCCTTTTGTCTTTCCTTTCTTCTCTCTTTCCTTCCTCCTTCCCCCCTCCCTCCCTCCCCTCTTTCTCCTTCCATCCTTCTCTTTCACCGTTTCATCCTTCCCTCCTTCCTTCTCTCTTTCCTTCCTTCTTCCCATCCTTTCTTTCATCACTGGACAGCCAGTTCTCCTAGCAGGGAGTACTGGCATGCAGCCCCAAGTTAGAAAGTTTGCCCGTGCCTGTTCTAGTGTGTTGAATTACAACCCCCATGTTCGTTGAGCTAGCTGGGGATAATTGGAGTTATAGTCCAACGCATCAATATGGCTCTCGGTTGCAAAAAGCGCTCACCCCTTCTTACTATATTTGTTGTGCAGCAACAGGAACATGTTCATTCCCAACACTAGGCTCCTTTCAAGAAATCCTGCACCAGTTCCAACAAATATAAACACTGACTAATGTTATACATTCAGAGAACCTTTTAAAGTAGGAAATAGAGGTTTTCCTGTTCCCAATAGGATGAAATTTTAAATCAAAGCTTGGAAAAGTGTGTGGGTTTTTGTTTTTTTTGAATTATGATTTTCCCTATGGCATAGTGCCCCCCCCCCCTCCAATTTCATGATATGCACAATGCTGTCTTACTGCAAATTCAAAATAACCAATCGAACACTGTAGAATTGTGATAACAAACAGGAAAAGGACCTCAAGGATTTATGTTTTCATGTATGAAAACTTCTGATCTCCCTCCTAGGGTACAAAATTTTGAACAGAATATATGGCTGTATTTAGTACTGTTTAGTATGCATTCCTTCACCAAACTGACTACAAAAACTATTGAATTGAAAAGGCAAAGGATGGTGCCCTCTCCTGGTTGACACCAGTACTGGATTACTACAACTTTTAAAAGGAGCACAATAGGAAACTAAATAAAGAGTATCATCAAAGGCTTTCATGGCAGCAATCACTGGGTTGCTGTGAGTTTTCCAGGCTGTATGACCGTGTTCCAGAAGGATTCTCTCCTGATGTTTCACCCACATCTATGGCAGGCATCCTCAGAGGTTGTGAGGTCTATTGGAAACTAGGCAAGTGAGGTTTATATATCTGTGGAATGTCCAGAGTGGGAGAAAGAACTTGTGTCTGCTTGAGTCAGATATGAGTGTTGCAGTTGGCCACTTAAATTAGCATTGAATAACTTTGCAGCTTCCCAACACCTCCCAACAAAGGATTCCCCCAGGCAGGAAGCAGCCGAGCTTTGAAGCTGCAAGGATATTGGATGCTAATCAATAATAATAATAATAATAATAATAATAATAATAATCTTTTTATATACCCCACCACCATCTCCCCAGTGGGGACTCGGAGAGGCTTACATGAGGCCAAGCCCAAACAACAAATTACAATAAAATAAAACCACAACACAACCGAAAATGCAGACAATAAACCACAACATCATAATTACATAAAACATGTAAGGTGGCCAATTGCAACAGTCACACTTTCCTCAAACATATAAGAGTCCTTCCTCCCACAGATATATAAACCTCACTTGCCAAGTTTCCAACAGACCTCACAATCTCCATACTTATTCCTACAAAAAATGTGTATTGTTTCCAAAGAATGCATTTCCAAA
>NC_090026.1:18130716-18138216 GCF_037176765.1 Anolis sagrei | reverse complement strand
CAGGGCTGGAGATGGAACGAAAGAGGAAACTAATTTCAGGAGTCCAGTTGAAACGGGGACACTGCGTGGGAAGCAACGCTCCCTTTAAGCTCCCCACCCCGCCACCCACGTGCCACCTCCAGTCCCAAAACCCAGATGGAAGAAGGCAGAAGTGAAAGCAAGGCTGAATGATCAGATTCTGTGTAGGCCATCTGGATAGACTTGGAAGTGCGATCGGATGGGAGTACAGAAATATTGAGTGCATCTCATTAGCAGGCAGGCCTCCATCTCCACAATGCTCCCAAATTAGGCCTTTACTTGTGGGCCACATATGTTGATGCATATTATTATTATTATTATTATTATTATTATTATTATTATTATTATTTGAAACACAACAAGATGAATCCACAGCAGACATTCTACTGGCTGTTGAATTGATTACACGTCCCAAGTGTCTAGGACTGTGTGATGTATCGGCGAATAATGCATGCAGATCCCAGTAGGGGGGGCCTTTCGCAGCTGGCAGATGGTAATTTTGTCAGCGCAGATTGTGTTTAAGTGCAGGCCAAGGTCTTTAGGTACTGCACCCGGTGTGCGGATCACCACTGGGACCACCTTGACTGGGTAGTGTCAGAGTGTTTGCAGTTTGATCTTTAAATCCTCATATCGTGACAGCTTTTCCAGTTGTTTCTCTTCAATCCTGCTGTCACATGGGATTGCAACATCGACAATCCATACTTGGTTTTTTTAATTATTTGATTATTTATTATTATTATTATTATTATTTAAAAGCAAATTATTAACTGTAGAATCATAATGCCTTGTTGAAGGCTTCCATGGCTGGAATCACTGGGTTGCTGTGAGTTTTCCAAGCGGTATGGCCATGTTCCAAAAGCATTTTCTCGTGACATTTCCCCCTCATCTATGGCAAGCATCCTCAGAGGATGTGAGGTTACGACATGGCCATTCAGCCCGGAAAACTTACAGCAACCCAAATATATATCTGTGAAATGTCCAGGGTGGGAGAAAGAACTCTAGGGCCAGCTAACACCTCCCAACAAAGGATTCCCTCAGGCAGGAAGCAACCTGGCTTTGAAGCTGCAAGGCTATTTGATGCAGAGGCAGGCATGTAGCCCGGGGGGGGGGGTGTATTCATATCATGATCTGATCACTATGCTGAATATATCCCATATGCATGGGGGTATTGGGATAATGATACAAAAGGTTTGCTAGGGTAGATCCTCTCTCACTCAGTCTCAGCCCCCCCCCCCCCCCCCCCGAATCAAAATCCTGGCTATGGGCCTGTGCAGAGGCATTTATATATCTGTGAAATGTCCAGGGTGGGAGAAAGAACTCTAGGGCCAGCTAACACCTCCCAAAAAATGATTCCCTCAGGCAGGAAGCAGCCAGGCTTTGAAGCTGCAAGGCTATTCAATGCTAATCAAGCTGGCCAATTGCAACATTCACACTTGCCTCAAGCAGACAAGAGTTCTTTCTCTCACCCTGAGCACTATTCCACAGATATATAAACCTCACTTGCCTAGCTTCCAACAGACCCCTCAACTTCTGGGGATGCCTGCCATAGATGTGAGTGAAACGTCAGGGGAGAATGCTTCTGGAACATGGCCATACAGCCCGGAAAACTCACAGTGACTTAATCCTAATGCCATTTGATGCTACGTAAATTGCAGTGGCTCAATGCTATGCAGTCCTGGGTGAAACTACAACTACTGCCATTCCATTGCATAGAGCCATGGCAGTTAAAAGGTGTGTCAAACTGCATTAACTCTACAGTGTAGATGCACTCAAAGAAGCAGAAAGTGCCGAGGATAAGTTAAACAGAGAAATGGACCAATGGCATAACAAATACAGGCCTGGTGGAATGGTTTATGGAAGGTATGGCGCAATCAAAAAAATAGGGCATAAAAGATGAGATTGGAAATAGGAGAAGTATCAACGCAAAGCTTGAGAAAGTTGTATGTTTGATACTACGGTTCTGCAAATCCCCTAGCTCAAGCATGGACCAATTTGGGCCCTCCAGGTGTTTTGGACTCCGACTCCCATCATTCCTAACAGCCTCAGGCCCCTTCCTTTTCCCCCTCAGCCGCTTAAGCGGCTGAGGGGGAAAAGGAAAGGGCCTGAGGCTGTTAGGAATGATGGGAGTTGGAGTCCAAAACACCTGGAGGGCCCAAGTTGGCCCATGTCTGCCCTAGCTAGAATCCTACCCACCATGATGTTTGGGGAATTCTAGGAGTTGGATTCTTTGCATGTAAGGATATAATAATAATAATAATAATAATAATAATAATAATAATAACAACAACAATAATAATCACCATCATCATCATCATACATTTTGCTGGCTGGATGAACTCATTGGAGTCCCAAAAGCTGCCACAAGGCTATAACTGTTTCTGAAAGTACCGTAATGTCTTTTGCTGATTGAAACTAAGAATTGGCAAGGAAAATATATTCAATCTGGAAAGAGAGGCCAGGACTGATAATCAGGAATGAAAAGTGTGGAGGGGAAGGGAGAAGTGAAGTTTGGACCCAAAGCGATAGATAACCTGATATAAATTACAAAAGACAGGCTGGATGGTTGGACCCGGGTTCAAATTCTCCTTCGTGCAAAACACAGCAGAAATCCTGCCCTGAGGAAACCCATCCCACGTTTCCCTAACTATATTATGACTCTGTTATTTCAAGGGCAAACACGGACACTTGGAGTAAGTGATAGATAGGGGCTGCGTCTACACGGGTAGAATTAGTGGAGTTTGACCCCACTTGAACCGCCATGGCTCAATGCTCTGCAATGATCCTGGGAGTTGTGTTTGGATGAGGCAGAGAAGAAAGAGGACCTTGCAAAACTGCAACTCCCATGACTTTATAACATTGAGCAAGGGCGATTAAACTGCATTCATTCTACATTCTGGAGGCGCCCATACAAATAGATAGATCGACTAAGTCTGCAAAATTAAAAGGCCGAAATGGATCAAGTTACTCAGAGATACATTCGATACATATGAATACGCAAGTGTGGAAGCAGTGATAGGTAAAGAGTCATGGCGTGGCGTAGAATAGGACAGAAGAGAATGGCATGAGATGGAATAACATTGGGATAATATGGCACGGGATAGGGACGGCTTAGAATAACATGGCTCAGGATGGCATAGAAGGGTATGGGATGGAATGATTTAGGACAGCATGAGTTGGGATGGCATTGGATGGTCTGGGATGGGAGGGTAGAGTCCGGCATAGGTCAAGATGGCATGGGGTGGCCTGGCAGGACAGGATGGATTAACACAAGATCTGGGTGAAATGTCAGGAGAGAATGCTACGCATTTAATTTTGCCATTTATATGTTGGAAACTGCTTTGAGTCCCTTCCTAGGGTGAGAAAAGCCATATATAAATGAAGTAAATAAATACATCTGGAACATGACCATACAGTCTGGAAAACTCACAGCAACCCTGTGATTCCGGCCACGAAAGCCTTCGACAACACAAGATGGTATGATGGGGCAGCATCAGTCATAGTGGCACGGAATGGCATGGCATTGCATGGCATAGAAGGGATTGGCATAGCTTAGGATGGCATGAATTGGGATGGTATTGGATGGCATAGAAGGGCATTGGTAGAGATGGCATGGGCCACGATAGCAGGACGGCATAGGTGAGGGTGGAATGAGATAACATAGGATAGAACGGGATGGGATACGATGAGGATAGAATAGGATGCCATGGGCCAGGATGGCATAGAATGGCATGGGAAAACTTTCTAACTTGGGGGCTGGATGCTAGCACTCCTTGTTAAGAAGACTGGCTGCCCGGTGATGGAAAGAAGGAAGGGAAGGAGGAAGGAAGGAAAGAGAGAAGGAAGGACGAAAGGGAGGAAGGGAAGGATGGAAGGAAGGAGAAAGAGTGAGAGAGGGAGGGAGGGAGGGAGGAAAAAGGGAAGACAAAAAAGAGGGAAGGGAGGGAAGAAGGGAAGGATGGAAGGAAGGGAAGGAGAGAAGGAAGGAAGGAGGAAAGAGAGGAAGGGAGGATGAAAGGAGAAAGAAGGAGGGAAGGGAGGGGGAAGAATGAGAGAAGGAAGGAAAGACAAATGGGACGGAAGGAAGGACGAAGGGGAAGGATGGATGGAAGGAATGGAAGGATGAAAGAGAAGGTGGAAGGAAAGAGAGAAGGAAGGAAAGAAGGAGGAAAGGCAGGAAGAGAAGGAGGGAAGAATGAAAGAGGGAAGGAAGGAAAGACAAAAGAGAAGGAAGGAAGGAGAAGAGAGGGAAGGGGAGGAAAGGGAAGGGAAGGAAAAGACAAAAAGGAGGAAAGGAAGGAAGAATGAAAGGGTGGAAGAGAAGGATAGAAGGAAGGGAAGGAGGAAGGAAAGGGAGAAGGAAGGAAGAAGGAAAGAGAGGAAGGGAAGGACAGAATGAAGGGAAGGAGGAAGCAAAAATAAAAAGAAAGAAGGAAGGGAGGGAGGGAGGGAGGGAGGAACTGAGGAAGAGAAGGATGGATGAAAGGAGGGAGCGGAAGGATAAGGAAAGGGAGAAGGAAGAAAAGACAAAAAGGAAGGAAGGATGAAAGGGTGGAAGAGAAGGATAGAAGGAAGGGAAGGAAGGGAAGGAAGGAAAAGGAAGGAAGGAAGGAAGGAAGGAAGGAGGAGGAGGGAAGGAAGGAGGGAAGTATAAAGGAAAGAGAGAAGGAAGGAAAGACAAAAGGGAAAGAAGGAAGGAGAAAGAGGGAGAGACGGAGGAAAGAGGGAAGCAAGGAAGGACGAAAGGGTGGAAGGAGGACGGAAAAACAGGAAGGACGAAAGGGTGAAAGCGAAGGAGAAAGAGGGAGGGAAGGAGGAAGGAAAGAGGGAAGGAAGGAAGGATAGGCTGGTGAGAGAGGAGGGCCTGGGAAAAGAGCCCATACAGGAGGATATAGGATTGCATTAATGAATGTGATGGCATAGAGCAGGTATGGGCAAACTTGGGCCCTCCAGGTGTTTTGGACTCCAACTCCCACCATTCCTCACAGCCTCAGGACCTTTCCTTTTCCCCCTCGGCTGCTTAAGCTTAAGCAGCCGAGGGGGAAAAGGAAAGGTCCTGAGGCTGTGAGGAATGGTGGGAGTTGGAGTCCAAAACACCTGGAGGGCCCAAGTTTGCCTATACCTGGCACAGAGGACGAGACTTCAATGGGATGTCCTAGGCTGGCATGGGCCAGGCTGCCCTAGAATGGCACGGGTGACAGAGTGGGGGTACTCACATGATCCCACCTCCTTGTTCCCCCGCCTCTCGGGGCTCTTGACGGGCCCTTGCAGGAGGTTCTTGAGGCTGACCATGGCCGAGCTGGGGCTGGCTAAGCCCACGGGGGGCGAGGCCAGCATGGGGCTGGGAGAGGGGCTGCTTTGCGCCGCGGGGCGGGCCATAGCCGGGGCTGTGCCAAATCCAGGTGCCCACCGAGGGAAGATCTCTGGGCTTGCTGGCTCGCCTGTCCTTCTTCCACGAGCTCCGACTGAGCTAGAGATCAATTCCTGTGACAGATTCAGTAAACAAGGCGAAGGGGGAAATAGAAGCGGCAATTGCAGGCGGGTCGGAAAATCGAGGGATCCGCTGGGCTCGGGACGGCTCTTCCCCAGGGGTCGATCCCTCTCTCTTTCCTCTGCTCGATCCCTCTGCTTCCAGCACCAGCTTGGAAATAATCCTCCAAGGGGGAAGGCTTTGGCCCCCGCCTCGCCTGCTTTCGCTCCAAATTTAGCAGCCAACCGGCTCCGAGGAGGACCTTCCCCAAAAGGTGGGTGAGAAGAAAGCTTTCCTTGCGGGGACTCATAAAACTGCAAGTGCCTCTGCCTGCCAGGGAACTGGATGGAAGGGAAGGGAGGAAAAAAACAAAACAACATCAACAACAACAACAACAACAACAACAGGCAGGTCTCATCATTAAATGTAAAGAGATTCCCAGGGAAGGATTGCCTCTGAAATGCAGACATCAGCCACATTGGAGGGGCATCTCCACTCTAGAACTAATGCTATGGAATCCTGGGGTTTGTAGTTTGCCCAGAGAAGGACCTTGGGAAACTACAACTCCCATGAGTTCACCCTCTCTGAAATGCATACATCAGCAACATTGGAGGGGCATCTCCACTCTAGAACCAATGCTATGGAATCCTGGGGTTTGTAGTTTGCCCAGAGAAGGACCTTGGGAAACTACAACTCCCATGGCTTCATCCCCTCTGAAATGCATACATCAGCAAAATTGGAGGGGTATCTCCACTCTAGAACTAATGCTATGGAATCCTGAGGTTTGTAGTTTGCCCAGAGAAGGACCTTGGGAAACTACAACTCCCATGACTTCATAGCTTTGAGTCATGTCAGCTAAACTACATTAATGTATAGTGTAAATTGATCCTAGAAGATCTCCATCCCAAAACTTTAGGAAATAGAGATCTAATGTAGTTTCACTGCTGTGGAATTTTGGGATCTGCAGTTTGGCCAGAGAAGGACCTTGTGAAACTGCAGCTTCCATGACTTCATTGCCTCTGAAATGAAGAAATCAGCAACACTGGAGGGGCATCTCCACTCTAGAACTAATGCTATGGAATCCTGGTATTTGTAGTTTGGCCAGAGAAGGACCTTGTGAAACTACAACTTTCATAGCTTCATCCCCTCTGAAATGCATACATCAGCAACATTGGAGGGGCATCTCCACTCTAGAACTAATGCTGTGGAATCCTAGGCTTTGTAGTTTGGCCGGAGAAGGACCTTGGGAAACTACAACTTATGGGTTCATTGCCTCTGAAATGAATAAATCAGTAACACTGGAGGGCATCTCCACTAGAACGAATGCTATGGAATCCTGGAGTTTGTAGTTTGCCCAGAGGACCTTGGGAAACTAGAACTGCCATGACATCAACCCCTCTGATATGTGTAGATGCCACTGGAGGGGCATCTACACCCTAGGACTAATGCTATGATAGAACTAATGCAGTTTCAGTGCAATGTAGTTTGGCCAGAGAAGGACCTTGGGAAACCACAATTCCCATGACTTCATCCCCTCTGAAATGAATAAATCACCAATATTGGAGGGGCATCTCCACCGTAGAACTAATGCTATAGAATCTTGGGATTTGTAGTTTGTCCAGACTGAGAAGAACCTTTTGAAACTACAACTCCCATGACTTCATAGCTTTGAGTCATGTCAGCTAAACTACATTAATTTATAGTGTAAATTGATGCTAGAAGATCTCCATCCCAAAACTTTAGGAAATAGAGATCTAATGTAGTTTCACTGCTGTGGAAGTTTGGGATCTGTAGTTTGGCCAGATAAGGACCTTGGGAAACTACAACTCCCCTGACTTCATCCCCTCTGCAATGAATACATCAGCAACATTGGGGGGGGGGGGGGAATCTCCACTCTAGAACTAATGCTAAGGAATCCCAGGCTTTGTAGTTTGCTCAGAGAAGGACCTTGGGAAACTACAATTCCCACGGCTTCATTGCCTCTGAAATGAAGATATCGGCAATATTGGAGGGGC